>NW_028277165.1:21945000-22260000 GCF_051122295.1 Plectrocnemia conspersa
ATTCAGATAGCACGTCCCCAATTATTCGTGTTATTGGGGTTCTACTGTATTTGTAATAGCCTGCTATAGAAAAAATCAAACCTTTAATTATTCCTACATATGTATGAGGAACTTAGTAAAAATATAAGCAACATCTGACTTGGCAACCGCGTAATATGGCAGAGCTATTTCGCAGCAATGTTGTTCTCGCAGTGTGTTATTAAAAATAAAGTGTCAATTCCTTATCATGTCAAGTGCGAGATTCGAGAAAGCAAAAAAGGAAAGTGCTTTCTCTTCTTCGGAGTTTATTATGCTTTTATTATTGTTATTTCAATACAATACAATATTGTCAACAACGGCTAAATAATTATCTCCTACCGCTTGAAACTCTCCTATGCAATGACTTATTGCAAAGGTGAGTTTCAATCGGTAGGTGATGATTAGCCGTTATTGACAGGGTTATCAGAGTTCAAAATACTATATCTATGTCATTGCCAATGACATAGATATAGAAACAAAAAAATCTATAATTAACAATGAAAAAAAACAAAATGACAAGTACTTGAAAAAAACATGTCAATTCCTAAAATTCGAGGTTCTTTCGGTTATCAGTTTCTTCTCAAACTGCTGCAAACTTAATCTTAAAAATAATTATGTTCATGGCATGGCAACACCGTTATAAACGAGAAAATTTAAAGATTAAATAAATTATTTTAATTTTTTTTTTTTATTAATTTATTTGCAATTTAATAGATTATATCTACCAATATTTTTCTTCGTGAATATTTCTTGAGTTATATTGTTGTTTTAAGTGTTCTCGTTTATTTTTCACCTCACTGTTACTTTAAAGAACTATCCATAATTACAATTTTTCTTTGGCTTTTACCTTTAAAAACTCAAATAAAATAAAAATAAAATAGATATCGCATAAGGGTGTCATGGTGATATCCCAACACTTGAAAATCTAGTACAGTGGCGCGGAGTGCTCTAAAACAGTGCATAATTTACATTTTGCTTTTTATTTTGGAGAGGCTCAACCCACTGCACGATGCATAATACTCGGCGAGTAAGTGACTCTTCTACTACCGGAGATATCTATGGAACACGTTCGGCATACACACAAGGGTTGGAGTGGAACGAAAGCAACGGGTATGGCCACATTATTATGCTAAAATTTAGATGTAAATATTAAAAATAACGTGTTGTTTTCTTATTTAAAAACTAAAATATACATTTATTTTATTATAATGTGTTATTTATTTATTGCTTTTATTGCGATTTTGTTGCTTTTGACGTAAATTTTTGTCTTCTGAGAAGTGATAATTGTTTTTTGCGCCTTCCAATTGACCAAAATTCAGTTTGAATGCACTTTAACCAATACTCTTATATCAGAAATCATATTTAAGCATAAGGACAGCTATCATATTTTTTTTTAAAAGTGTAATATCCAAGTTTAGACTAACTATGGAGCAATATGCGAGATGCGACGTCTTTCTGTATTACTTTTTACTTCCGCTTATTTTACCCTGAGAGACGAATTGGCTGAGTTTGTATTTTGGACTTATCTTAATGAAAATGTTAAAACTATAATTAGTTTTAAAACTTTCATTAGGTTATGTTTGGGTTAGAACAGAAAATGGAACACTAGTGAAAATATAACTTCACCGAAAAATACATATTTACTGTAAAATTTGTATTGAAAAGTATGTTAATGTATATATTACTTCATATGAAAAAGTTGAAATTATATCATTTTACTAGCACCTGGAAAATAAATTATATTTTCACTGGTAAAAATATATAATCGGTGAAAATGTATTCCGATTTGATTTCACTGAAGATTTTTTCTTTAGATTTTCTTTGAGGGATAACCCAAGAATTTTTGGTTTAGAATCGGGGACGTCATTTCATTTTTTCCAGGAGGGAGGGGGGGGGGCAAAGTTGATCAGTCAGTGATCGTCTTTTTAATATTTCGATTTTATTATGATTAATAGTATTTATTAAATGACATACATTTTTCTGGCCAAGTTCAAGGGGGGCAAATCCCCCCCCCCCCTTTTTTTTAATGACGTTTAAAAGTTCGTAGCCAGTGTTGCTTGAAGCGTTTATGCCGTCCTAAAGATTATAAATTGATTTTTGTTGACACGATAACTGCGGTAGTTTTAATAAAATTTTCATTTTCAAAAATGTGGAAAATGACCATGTAAATATCTTGGATTATATAGTTGCCAGCTAAATCGATATAAAAAAGTAGAAAATCCTAATAAATGAATACGGAGGAATCAAAATATAATCTCGGAGAAAAAGTAAAAAGCGCAAAAATTTTCAACAACCTTTTTTTGAAAATTTGTCTTTGTCAAAAATGTTTTAGGTAAAATAGAAACAAAAAACACAAGACAGAAATATACTTGATGCTTGCGACTCTTTTCTAAACGAACTCGTTTAAATGCAATTATGGTAAAATAGGCGATCTGTCGCAATCGAGCGAAACAAAAACAATATGTAAATAAATAAATGATAATTAAATAGAGCGCCATCTTTGAAAAAAATGATGATGAAATTGCGTCCCCATAAAATAAAATACGCGTCGAAAGGAAAGGTTAATTGTTTCGGGCGTCGGCCGCCAGAGCTAGAGACGGACGCTTCGCTACGATCGATAGCAAAAGCTTCTACCGCTCGCCGCAGGAGGTCGCTACCGAGGCGCTGACGTCAAAGCGGCTCCGCGAGATTTGACGCCGAAAACGCCGGCGACGCCCCCGGGACCGGGCCCCCGAGTCGTTCGAGATGCGCCCCGAGAAGGCCTGACCTTCGGAATTCGCCCGGGTACGCACAAATCACGACCGTTACGTGTCGCGGGATTGAGGTTAAGTGATCGGAATTCGCGTCTCCGCCCCTCCGCCCCTCCGCCCCTCTGACCCTCGGCTCCTCGGCTTCTCGATCTGTCCGATCGAAACGACTCACATTTTTCGCTAAGCGGCAAAATAAATTCTTTAAAACAGAAGTAAACGGTTTACTGTCCTTACCCATTAAATATACATATTTATTTTTTGTGTCAATAGACGTTCGTCTATTTTATGTTTTAGAACCCCCACTCTATCACATATATATCTATACAATCATACTTTTGATGAGTCAACCTATCTTTCGATGGTCAGATGCAACTAAAACCAATAGTAATTTATTGCCCTACGAAGTAAGTATTTGCTTGATGGACATCTCCGAGGTCGAGTTGTGAAACAGGAATGTCGTGACTTTACTGTGCTTTTTGTCTTCTGGTGATATATTGTTTCATTCAATGCACTGGAGAATCTTGGCTTGTTATTTATGGTAAACCCATTTTTTCTAATCGTAATGGTGGCCTTTGTGTGATCCCACTATTGTCTAGTTTATCCTTATTGATGAATGATTATTTTTGGTCATAGATTTTAAGGTGAGTTTCAAAAATATGATCATCGTCCAAACAATTTGTGATGAAATAACTCGATTGTTTGGAAATGAGCCTTGTCGCTCAATGATTTTCTTAAATAATTAGTGGTTGTCTAAGATCTACAGGCTTTATTTCATTTCAGACGATCTTTTTGTAAAATATGTGTCATCAAGTGCCTAATTGCTCTGCACTTTTTTTAACGACACAAGATTTGTTTTTTATTCTGACCCAAAGTTGATTTAGATTCAGACCATTTAATTTGTTGCTATTTTTCTGTAGATGACAACAAGAGATGGCTTAAATTTCTCATAACAATTTTTGTTTACTAGAGCTTTTAATTCATGATCTTAACAAAATACCAACGTTGCAACGTCAGTATTATTATCTCATGTTTCACGAGGGGCAAAAGAATACTAATCATAGATCGCCAATTTCTTAGATCTTTTAGGATAAATGAATCATCATTTATTTGGCTTTCATAAAAACATCCTAATATCTGTGAGAAACAACTATTATTGACCAAAACTCGGTGGCAAACTTTTCTTGCCAAACTCCTCAGCTCCTACATTTGATGCACTTGAATCCCAGGTCTATAGACACCTTTTACTTATTCTGCAGCTATCTTTAACTTGAAGATAATCAATACATTTATTCATTCCGAAGCACAGAGCTGTCTTAAATATGTATTTTAAAGTGGATCTTCTTCAAATCAAATAGTTTGTAATCACTTATCCTTTTGTTTTCGACGTATTAAAAATTATTGCATAAATAAGTAGACATCTGTTAAATGCTTTATATCAACTTTTCCAACTCACTTGAAAAGTATCGGACAAACACCAAGATCACTGCCAAATACAAAGGATAGTGCCGGTGAATATTCTTAATTATAATAAATTCATAATTATACATTCCATATAATAACGCATTGGCAATTTTATTCAATTCGATTTTGAACCACCTTTACGCAGATATCCAACAGTTTTGGTGCAAGCGAGATATTTTATAAACTATTTCTAAAATAAATAATTGTTAATTTAATTCTGATCTACCTATAATTTTGTTTTGATCCTGAATAATATAATTACGACTAGGCTGTTAATAAAATCTGACCGAGATTTGATTTTTATTCTGACCCAAAGTTGATTTAAATTCTGACCATTTAATTTGTTGCCATTTAAATATGCGGATCATTTGTGCACACGGGCTCACAAAATATAGATTCACTGACTGAGTTGGCAAAAGAATACTTTCACTGGGAAATACAGATTCACTGTAACATACGTAATATAAGAGTTTAAAATCATTCTTGTTATTATGGTGAACACAACTTTTTTCCAATATTTTACAGATCGTCGTTCATCCATATATACACAATTTATTGTATCTCATGTGTATGCCATTATTTCACATTCATCACTTTCACTGTCTGTTATCATGAAGGTTTAAAATAAATTGAATAATTTTACAAAGACAATAATCGATGCAACCACCGAATGTTCTTTATTACTGCTAAAAATAAATCAAAAGGTCAAAAACTGTCTGGATTTTATAGTACATCTTGCTCGCGCACTCGTGTGATCAAGCAAGAGAGAAAGATACTAACAATTACTCGCTGACTAAATAAAGATACTGCAAACTTTTCACGTTTTTGTAGTAGTAGTTCTTCCTTCCTCAGATTAAATTTCATTTTACATGTCTGATTATTTTTTTCATTTTTAGGTCAATATCGACGACGCAAAAATGGCCGAAGTGAAACAAGTCAAAGTTAACAACTGGGCCCTCTTCTTCCTCCAGAGGCTCAAGTCCTTCTTCAATCGGACCGACCATTGCGATCTCACCTTGCAGTTCCAGGACAACGCGCAGCTCAAAGTGCACCGGCTCGTCCTGAGCACTTGCACTAAGTACTTCGAGGTTCTCGAACGCACCTGCGAGATGTACGACAACTGCCTTATCATGCCCGATTATCTTCAAGCAGACGTAGTCGTTCCCATTATTAACTTCATGTACACGGGTCAGCTCGAGTACGAATACAATCTGTATGATCGTCTCCATTCGACCGCTCTCTTGATGAGCATGAACGTGCTGGTCAAGCTCCTCGACGCGCAGAAGGCTTCGCTGCCCGAGAGGACCGAGCCCGTCAAGAAAGAGATGATCTTGATGAACACGCAGCTGGCTAACAGATCGGCGGCAGCTAACAGATCCACTGGCGACGAGTTCCACTTTGAAAAATCGCACATAGCTCCCAGTCGCAAATACGGCCCGGCGTCGAGGTTCAGGAACGACGGGTCGTCGAAAGCCAGCTCGATATCGGAAATCGACGTCGCTCGGCCGACGCGATACGAACTCCCCGAGGGACTTGACAACGACGATCTGCTGGAGACTTCGTTCGCCGACATAAGCTACGAAAGTCTTCCCATTATTAAACCTCTCAAGAGAGAAAACACCACGGCGGTCAACATATACGACGAAGCGTCGACGTCGAGAAGGTTCGAAGAGCTCAAAAGGGGAGTCTCGTATAAAAGGCCGAGATTATCTCCTGAATCTCACGAATCAAAACGAATCGACTTGGAACAGGTGAACGAATACGCTTACCAACAAAAGCTCAGATCGGAATATGCCAGTCGCGACGATTACGACGATGACGTTTCCGATTCCTTCCAGCCCGAGTACAAGAGGTCGCCTTCCACGGCGCCGCAGAAGAAGACTTCCGATAATCTCTTCAGCCACATCAGCAAATATGGAATAACGCCGAAAGAGGCGCCAAAGTCTTCCGAGAAATCGAATATATTGCTCAATCACGCAAAGATAATCAGCGAGGTTCTCAAGAAATATCCGCATCTCGTCAAGACTAACAAAAATATTAAATTAAAGATTATGACTGACAAAGAGACTAACTCTTCACAGAGCTACGTGTTCGAGTCGAACAAGAAGTCGTACGTACCGTCTTTCGAATCCAATAAAAAATCATACAACTCGCCTACTAACGCGCCCATGTCGAAGGGCCTGTCTTCAGACTGGACGTACGTACCCAGAAACGCAAACGCCGAAGCCATGGCGAATCTGGTAGCGCTAGGGGTCGAAAACACGACTGGGCCGTGGCTCTGCCTCTTGTGCGGCACTTCGACGAAGGCTCTTAAATTCTTCACATACAACAAATACTATAGGCATCTAATAGACCACCATAAAGAAAAGTTGCATCCGAAGATATGCGAATATTGTGGATTCAAATCAGGCAAGCGCAATCATCTGCTGCATCACATGTACACCAAGCATGATATCCCTCCGCCTCCCAACTATCACTTCCCCAAGTGTAACGTATGTTCGTACGTAGCCTTAACTGAAGCGTTCTTGATCAAGCACAAACTCTCCCATATGGATAGCAAAGATTTCACATGCAGCGTTTGCAATTGCGCATATAGAACCCGTCCCCAGTTGCTCAATCACATACACACGTCCGGACACAAGATCAGTCCCGACAGGCGAATCTCCACCAAATGCGTCTACTGCAACAAGGTGTTCTTGAGAGAAGCCAATCTATATACGCATTTGAAACTCGCTCATAAAGAATTGGCCAGGAGCGATGGCATAATAGATAATTCGGACGAAGACGACGAGGACAACAAATACGTACAAAACGTCTCGTATGAGTTCGGCAGCGATCCACAGGAAGAAGAATACCTCGAGATCAAAGACGAGCACAATGGAAAAATATTGATTCCGCAAAAATTGATAAATAACGAACTGTACTCCAAAAACAGAAAGAGAGTCGATGAATACGAGATGACCGAGAAGGAATACAATACGATGGAGCCGATGCATATCATGGAAACCGAGGAACAGTCCAAAGCAGAATCGACAGAAAGCATGGGCAGAAGTATATCGTCGAGTATTAATCTCGTCGATGTAGTTGTTTTGAACGAGAACGAATACATTATTCCCGATTCGAACAGCCAACGAACAGAGTGTAAATCTGAAAATGTAGTTTTATCCAATGCGATCGAACAGCAGAGTTTGAATGTAAATGCGCAATCGAAAGTGTTAAAGATCAACACTATGAATCCGACACAAAAATTAGGACAGTCCATTCAAAACCTTATCAATTCGTCCCCGAATCAACCTGTTCATATTGTCATATCGGGAAATCAACAATACAAAGTTGTGACATCTGCGCCACAGGTGTACGCGAATACGACTAAAACCGTCTCGGGAGTAGTAGATTCTGTGAAAAGCGAACAGTCAAAAGTATCCGAACAAGTCGTGATGATGAACGAAGAAGACTTCCAGGCAGCTTGTTCGCAGTCTAATAGCGACTCAAATATTCTCGTTATGTGCAGTCAAAACGAAGAAGACAGCAAACAATTTTTGCAAGATAATTTGCAGCAATATGATTCGAATTCACAAGAGATCGAAGCGCATATGGAACAGATTCACGCGGAGACTGAAGACCAGCAAGTCGTCGCCGAACAAGATCTTGTACACGAGACTGTCGAACAAGATCTTGAACACGAGACGATCGAAGAACAAGATGTAGTTCACGAGACCGTCGAACAAGATCTTGTTCATGAGACCGTCGAACAAGATCTTGTCCACGAGACCGTCGAACATTGGCAGGAAGAAACCGTCGAAAACGTATCTTTGGAAGCTAAAGAAATCGACGAAGAACATCTGCAAACTTGCGTTACAGAAGAGTCGCAAAATTCGATAGGAGAAGACAAAATAGAATATATGTTAGAATCTAATGAGACCGAACACATCATACAGGAACATCCGGATATGCCATCGGAGACAGCCGAAGTTATCGTCACCTCGAACGACACCGAGAAGCAAGAGGATCTAATCGAACATTTGGGCGAAAACATCAATGGAATTGTAGAATCTACGAATAATTCTGTTGAAGAATGCGAGAGCGAGCTTACAATTCAGGACGAATCGCCGATGGAGACTGAGGAATGCATTGAAATGAATGATTCGCACAATTACGCTTTACAGAGTAAAGACAGCGACGTTCAGGATGGAATCGCACACAACATGGAATGCGTCGAAAAGAAAATCGCGGAGAACGAGTATTTGACCGAAAATTTAATATTAGAAGATTCGATGACTACGAATGCGAGTATGTCTACGGAAGTTGAAGAATCGATTGAAAATATCGAGGAAGAGATCAAAAAACAGAACCAGGGTCAAATGTGCGAACAGGACAGTAAAGAAGAGGATGCCAACGTTAATAATAATGAAACGATTTGTGCCGATAACGATAAAGAAGATGTAGATGTAAGCATGGAAGAAATAATTTCCGAAGAACAGACTGAATCTGAAGTAAAAACTGACGGTAACGATTTATCGCCGATAATAACAAAGAACAATAAGGATGAAGTTTTGCATGCAGAGAAGACGAAAACGGTGGAGGAAATATCGCATTTATTAAACGAATGGGAAGATAATGACTCTCAAACGGAGATCGTAGACGATAAGGACTCGACGTCAGATGTCGGTTTGAAAGATCCACATATTGAAAAACTGGTGAGCGATTGGGACGAAGAAGAAGAGAAATAATATTGACCTATACAAAATGTAAACGAATACAAAGTTGTACTAGTGTATAATCACTTATTTTAATAAGGATTCGTTGTAATGTAAAGTTTGTATTTAAACATTAGGGTTTTATAAAAGGTACAAAGGAGTATCTTCCTCTTTTTATATATACTACATATATAAATTTTTTGCAAGTTTTTTTTATTCATATATAGCAATATACAATTCCTTAGACGTATATATATTTGTTTTTATAGGTTGACGATTGGGAGTAGTTATATTTTATTTTTCAGCAATTAGATTTATTAAGATAGTTATATTAGATTAAATTTATGTTTTTTTTTTACTATTGGTTATAATGTTACATCCAGTGGTGGCCTCTCATTGTAGCTTTACAATATAAAGAAAATTTAATCGAATGTACGTATATATAAATAATATATGACAAAAAAAAAACAATATTTGAGCATATCCATTATATTTAACTTTTGCGTATGTAGTATAGAGAGACAATGGATTTGTAAAAGTGACACCATAAGAATTGTATTATCCTAATGTGTTGATGGAATGAGCTAAATGTTGGATTTAGTCAACCGCGTTTCTCAAGTCTATCTGAGATTAAACATGTACAAAACAATAAATGCATGTTTTGATTTTTTAAACATTTACAGTCGCCTTATAATTTTCTTGCATTTATTCGTTTCATTTTTATTTGTCTATGTATGACTTCAACGTGTATTATACAGATATTGATATGTGGAAATGCGAATATTTTATCGAACTATTTACATATGTATTTTTTTAAACAATATTAGATTATGGGAATGGTTAATAATTTAATAAATAAGTTGAAAATAAAAATTTAAACCAAAGAATGCATATTTATTTTCACTTTGACATCAACCTAATTTGTGTGTAATCAATATTCATAACATGTAATGGTATTACTGTGAGGTGTGTACATGAGCGAACACACATTGTGTAACAAGGAACAATATTTATAGTGCTCTTATGACATTAACACGTTGACTGCCATGTCAGCCACCGGTGGCCGACACCAAGGTATTCCAATCAGGCCGTGTCGACCACCGGTGGCCGACACGACATACCTAACTTTAGATTGTCACTTTGCACTGTCGACCACACATTATATATAAACTACCATTAAACTTGGCCGAATTATCATATTTTACCGACACATAAAAAACACTGTAATTTACCCCAATAATATCTCAAAACTAATTAAATAATTGTATTCCGAACAATTATATTAAATTAAACCTAAAAACAATAAACTATTAATTGGACATTTTACGAAAATCCTATCGGCAGTCAACGTGTTAAGTGTCAAGTGCTCTCACTCAACTCGATGGCGAACTGAAAATTAGAATATTGTCTAGGTCCAAAAAATTATTTTCTTTCAAATCTATCTTTAACACTACAACCCATAGTTTTATAACTAATCTTAATGTCAATTGGTGGGTATTTCTTTATTTTTCCGATTATTATACAGAAACAATAATTCTTGGTATTTTAATTATGACCTATTAGAGTAGACCACCCCAATAACATGGTAAATTGGGGACGTACTATTTAGGTGCCTGTTACTTTATGTATGAGCGAGCCAAGAGATCTCACAGCACGCGCCTGATTCGTACGTACTTACGTATTGCAAAAAATTGTATGAGTATTTTCTCATCCCCTAAACTACACATCCCCAATTTAACCATGTTATTGGGGGGTTTACTGTATATGATATATATAAAACATTTAAACAAAATTAGTGACCGCCTTATCAAAAGATTTGACCGTCAAAAGGAACTTATATTCAGTTTATGTGACAATTATTGTCAGTATGTTGCTAGCATCAAAGCTTCACATAAAAGATTTGCATGTGAGATTCAGTTCTCATCACCTCATACTCCTGATTGCACTCGGAAGCAGAGTCGGAGCTTTCACTTTTGAGTTGCTTCACTCTGACATCAAAATACTTGCTTCAGCTCTGATTATTTATCAGGCGCGGACGGTGAGATACTTTCTCTCTCGATCGCTTGCGTGTTAAATGACGAATGTGAGTGAGAGATAAGGGCATGCAGTCCGCGTGCACTTATCTCTCACTCACTCTTGTCACTTAACACGAGAGGGAAATTATCTCACCGCCCGCACCTGAAATATATATATTAATTAGATTTTCATTCTCAATCCATCCTAGATTTATATCTGAAAAGTATGAATACCACACTTCATTAATTGAATTTTTGAAGAATCTTCAGTAATCCATGCTGACAATATGGTGCTAAGATTTCTAACCCACTGTTTGGAAATGTCTGTCAAGTTATCGGTAATCATGTCCTTCAATTTCTTCATTCACTGAAATAGTTTGTTATATTCATACTATTTAAGTCAGTAAAATTAGTTCTTTATTGCTGAATTTGCTTAGAGCATGTCATATTCGTTGCGTTGTCAACGAAGATACTTAAAATCTGCCTTTTTAATTTATATTTTTTCTAGTGTCTTTCACCTGATGTCTTTCACCTGATCAATAATATCCAATGTTTTTTCGTCGTAAAACTGTACATTAGTTGTGAGAAAATTTATATTTTCATGGGTTGCGGCATCCATCTGCAAATAGCAAAAGTTTCTTCAGATCGTTAAGAGCAAACTGTTGTGCTTATCAGCAAATGGCGAACAGCTTCATGTCCTGTCGAAACACCAAGCTGCCGAGCTATTTCGCCTGCAATTTTTTAAATTCCTTTATTCTTAAGTTTGAATGTAGCGAATGGTGTTGAACTCAGGCAAACCATTTCCACAAGACTGTCACAGAAAATACTACTATCCATAGTAAGTGTAATTTTTAAGGACCTAAAATAAGAATCAATTTTATATTGTTCCGTTTAAGATTTCTAAAACGGAACATAAAATATTGGATAAAAATATCAGAGCACTCCAAATCCCCGTATTCCTGATAAATACAGATTGCTCCTCTGCTCTGCTCGGAAGGGTTCTGAGCTTTCAACAAATTTAGTTTTAAAGTAGAGTATTGAACAGCAGTTTGTAAACCATATTCAACAGATATATCGCTGTAATTACAGTACAGAAGTATATCACCTTTCTTGTGAATAGAATATATACATAATGAAGACTATCGTTAGACTTAGAAAAATTTATAAATACCATAAAATAAGTATGTGCTTCAGAGGTAAAATTAATTCTACGGAGCTGAGAGATGTTACATCAACGAAAAAGAAACAGTGACTTAATTAGACATTAATATATAAATTGAGATATCAATAACGAGTGTATTACGGTTCACTACTATTATCTATTTACATGTGTACATTGGTGACTAACCGACGCGATGAACACGCAGTGATTATATAAACAACGAGTGGTACAACATATTTAGTTTTAATTAGTTGAATTAATACATTAAATACAAATTTACTCTAAATACAATTTGCATAACAGTCTAATCTACGCTTTAGCTTCTTCTTCTTCGTCCCATGGTCGAGGTATTCGTTTATTTTCATAATCCAAATTTTTATCCTTAATTGTATCGTATATTTCTTCCATCGTCTTCGGTTTGAATTCGATGCCTTCCTCCTTGATTTTTTCTATGGCCATTTGGGTCGTCTTCGGAAATTCGTATCTAGAGACAGAGCTTGTGTAATATACGAAAACTATTTGTATAGTGAAATAATAAACTAACCTAATACTCCTAAACTCTCTCAAGCCAGCAGCGCCTAGCAACAAGAAAGAAAAATATGGCAACGCTTTTCGGACAGACTTCAGTTTAGACCATCTCTTTATATTGTTAAAAATAAGTTCGATATTATACATTTTTAAGAGATAAGCCACATTATAGAAGTGACAGTTGTTTAGTTTTAATTTTGGTCGTAGCAATAATAAATTTGTCCACGTAAGAAATATTTATGAATATCGTTGCTTAATTAAATAATTTGAAATGAATCATAAATAAATATTCTAAATATATGAAATATAACTTATTAAATATTTGTACATGATCAACCTAATTTTAAATTAAATATAAAAAATACGTCATTTTATGTAGTTTTATGAATGGGTATATTTTGAATTAATAATAATTTAATGATAGGTAGTAAATTTGTTTTTTTACGTTTTAATCGTTTATAGATAAATGAATGAATCGGCGCCGGAAGTGTCAAATATCGATCTGTCAATGAAATCAGCTGACCGTTCGGCGTCGTTTACTATAGCGTAGTATTGCAGTGGAAATTATCGCGTTTCCGACGCGGAAACCCCTATGGGGGGAAAAGTGTGCCGTCGGGGAAAAGCCTAGTCCGCCGAGGGCGTCGTTAGCGTCGACAGTCGGTAGCTAGGGGTGGCCGGGGTGGGTGGTTAGGGTGGTTGTTCGAGAGGCGAGGATCTTCGAGGGCTTGTGGTGGAGGGCCGCAGCCCTCGGCTGGCGATGGCCACTCAAAAGCCTGCCGAGTGGGCCGCCTCGCTCATTGCGCGCTTCGAGGACCAGGTAATGTCCCCATCCGCCCACACGCACGCACACATACGCACCTATCACGCAGAATCAAAAACATGTTTTTATCAACAGAATACGCAATACGATCGCTTGCACCATGATGTTTGATTTAGCAGTTCATGATCATTTATCGTTGGTTTATTTCTTTACATGTACATCCATATAAGTAAGAGTAAAATTATTGACATCCTTTATTAATATTCATCTTAGAAATTAACATCAGTTGCAGTTCCATAACATATTCATGAGAGAGTATACCATCTCTTTTGATGCATTGAATCCGGGCGACCGTTGTTGATATGTTACATTATGGTCGAAAATGTTTTTATATTTTTTTTAAATATATTATGTTCTATTATATTACACTGCATAACTAAAAGGACGTAATTTTTTTTCATTTCCCAGTTTAAATAAAGTCAATAAAAAATATTTTCAAATAAAGTGTTTCGCTCTTAAAAATTGTGAAAAATATCAATTCATGAGTCTCTTAAAGCCAATAAAAATGCTAAAAATTAATTGAAAAACGATGTTAGCGATTAATAAGTGTTTTCCACAATTTCATAATATATTCTCAAAAGAACAAATGATAGTAAGATATACCTTAAAGTATGGCAGGAAGCTAATGTAGGGTTGTCAGACGTCTCGGTGTCCCGAACAAACATTTCGGGACGCCCAAAAGTCCCGGCTTACAACTTTTTAGATACCTATCAACGCTTAACGCTTAAGAATTTTAAAATGTGTAAGCATGAACTATGATTAATAAATAAAATGTCAATGTCTATTACACCTTAAAGATATTCAACGATACACGTTTTGTCTCTCACACATTTTGGAGAACCGATAATTTATATCACTCAAAAAGCTCCATCTAACACACTCGCGGTACAACTATCCGTGTAAACCAAATCCCACTGCAACAATTTTATTTAATTACATATTAATATATTTACTAAAATTATAATGGTTGTTAATATGTTTAAAATGCATTAGATATTATCTCATTATTTTTTAGTTTTGTCTGTTTATTAACAATTAAGGCAAACACTGTAATACATATTTAAGTATTAGTCACAGAGGAATTGCCATATTAAGAATCAGAGAACATTAGAAAAGAAAAACATACTTCCAATGTAACATCACTAAACACATGTAAAACTGTTACAGAATATATTGTAAAACAAAATAGCGCAGAAGAAGCAACAGAATTGTGTTTCGTATACCGTGTGATTAAAAAAACATCCATCTTTTGCTTCTACAGATTGCCTTAAAAAAGTTTAATGATTCTTAAATTGCCACACAGTATTCTTCAGCCAAAACAAAAACAACTTGTTTGATTAATCAAATTCAGTGTACCTCACTCGTAATAAACTTCAAAGCTACTCATTTTACAGTATTAGCACTTATTCTAGTAACCACAGAGTTGAAAAAATATTTCCACTTGTAATCCAATATTTTTATAAAACAAAAGTAAATGTAAAATTGTTAAAATTGAGAAATTTAGAAGGGAAACTTCAGATATGGTAATCAATTTTTGTGTACAAACGTTAAAGGACTTTAAAAAATGCATTGGATTTGGGGGCGATAATGCTAATGTTAATTTTGATAGGCGGCAAATTGAAAATATAAATTGAAGCATGTCAAAGGAAATTATGGCGCCACTCACATTTTACATAATACAAAAGTTGAAATCATATAATTTTACTAACACCTGCCAGATAAATTATTTTTCGCTAGTAAAAATATGTATCTACCAGTGAAAATGTATTCCGATATGATTTCATTGAAATGACATAATATATTTGAAAAAATATCATTTCAGATTTTTTAAATACTTCTATTACGTTATGATTCATAGCATTTACTTAAATGACATACATTTTTCTGGCAAAATTCCTGAACCTTGAATCTGCCCCTTAACAAATTGCTTCGAAAGTGAGCAACACTTGCACACAGTCAATGAATTTCTCGATTCAAGATATGATGTCAGTTGTAATACGTTTATTTTACTCAATTGATAAGTTAATAAACGAAAAAGAAGCTACAAGTTTTTCAATAGAGTATTTAAATACCTTGAATGTAAATTATCACAGCACAAACTAACCTTCAGTATTAATAGCCGAGAAAATTGGATCTAACAAAATTGTACAATTGAATGCAGTAGATTGTGAATGCGGGTTTTGTTGCCGAGTGGTGTGACTTATTCAGCCAGTTAGACACATAGAAAGCTGTTTATTATCTTATATTTATATATAATTGTTCTAGTACAGTTTTATTGCCCAAATATACAGATAAATTGAGGCGTTGAGTGAGGAAAAGTTCAGGTTGATCTAGGTATTCCCTTTGCCGAAGCTTGGACGAATGAGAAAAAAGGTTTATTTAGACCAATTACAACCCATCTAATGAATCAAGACTATGTCTTCCGTGTGATCCATTATAGGCGAAACCATTGTGGTCGCTTACCAAACGTTGACAAAAAACACGAGCAACAATGCTATCTCACAATATCACAAACGGAGAATGTATAATGCTATTGAAGCATAATTTACTCTTACCCAATTTATAATACTTTTTTATTTTATTTTCAGCTTCCGTGTCGGACTGGTCCTCAAAACACTCATTCAAGAATAAACGAAGAACAATGCAAAGCATGCCTGATACAGATAAGCCGACACCGGTTTTCGCTCGTCATCTCCGGTCTGACAAAGATCCTGCAAAGGGTCAACGAACTATTCCAGCCGGCGTGCGGAGGAAATGTTAACAGACCCCACACGTCCGAGATAGAAAGATCTTATTACGATAGCTTAATTATAGTATTAGACACATTAGAGAAATGTCTCAGCTCGCAGCCCAAGGACACGACAAAATTCGACGAGGCAATGAACGTAAAGTTGCTTCTGAGAGAGATATGCCAGTTCATAGGTAGAACATAAAATACTTGAAATTACATTTATCTAATACTCTACAATACTTGATTTATTGTTTCAGATGTACCTAACGATAATCAAAATGTACTTATGTTGAAACAGTTAGCTAGTAAAGTATTGTTTGCACTCAGTTTAAATTTTTTCAATGCCGTATTCAATAGAATCTCAGCAAGATTACAGGTAATAATATATATAATTATTTTTTTATTTATTTAAGTTATAGCCGTCATCAGATATAATATGAAAGTTGTAACATATGTAATAATAATAATAATAATAATAATGATGGTTTATAGGAACTGTCAGCATCCTCGGAAGAAAACCCTGATTATTCGGACATAGAATTAATTCAATACATCAACGTGGATGTTATTAGATTAACGAGACTCTTCACAGGTATGTCTTTAAATATAATACAAATGCATGAATGATATTCCAAATATAACATCATTATCCATTTCTTGTTTAGAAACCATACAAAAATTTAGATTATTGAAAAAGTCGGCACACGTAGTCTTAGCATCATCGCTAGAAAGAGCTGTTTGGAATTGGCTCGATACTTATCCCCGAGAATTCGCTGAAGTTCAAAGACAACCTAGTGAAGATCTGGCACGTTGCTGTGACACGCTCTTTGATATGCTGCATGACGGATTTGCCGATAATAAGAAATCGAGGGTTGCCATGTGGCCCTTGCAAATAATGCTGCTAATCTTGAGTCCTGTAATTATAGTTTAATTAATCTACTTATGAACTATTAACATTAATAAACCAATTTTTGTATTTAAATTAAATTGTATAGAAAGTATTAGAGGAAATCGTCAATGCTGATAGTGGCGCCCCATGTAGTCCTAGGCACAACAAGAAAAAACATTTTATAGATTCAGTGAAACGAGGATTAGGTCCTCATGCTAACTCTAAACAAATGACTGAAGCCGCAGTCGTGACGTGTGTAAAACTGTGTAAAGCTTCCACTTATATAAATATATCCGATTCCAGCAACGTCACTTTTACGCTCGTTCAGAGCATCATCAATGATCTAAAGGTATGCTTTTCTTTACATAGCTATAATAAAAATCTATTGTACTTTTACTTATTTTTGTATTTTTTCAGGCATTGCTATTCAATCCGAGTAAGCCATATCCTCGTGGTCAGTCGTACTATTCATATAGCGACATAGATCTGATGATTGACTGTTTCGTTTCATGTTTCCGCATAATGCCACATAATAATGAGGCGCTCAAAGTTTGCCTGAATCTCAACAGTCCTATTGCATATCATTATGTTCTCGTTACATCTTTACTCAGGTAATTACATATACTTCATTAAGTTGTCACACACGAATCATGTTTTTTGTAATAACATATTTGTTCAATCAAAACTAGTTTCAAAATCAATGGAAAATACATATAAATAAATCAAATATATCATTATATAATATATATACATATCAGGTAGTTCCATAAGTCTGTGTTTTATAATGTGCGGGTTAAATGAGTTAAAAATTAAAACGCGTAATAATTTTACTAAATTATACATTCTCCATATTTTTTTACAATCGTACTCCACATGTTAATCATTTTTTTATATGTATCTGATTCGAAAAATAATGTATTTTTAGAAGCAATGAATTATTTAATGTTGTTTTTTATATATATTTTTGTACAGTATTTTTTTCCACCTAAACACTGTTGCAGGGATCTAAATAGATGATAGTAATTTGGAGCAATGTCTGAAATATACGGTGGGTGAGAAAGGAGTTCCTAAGAAAATTCATTGATTTTTATCTATCGTCTTCTTGGATACATGAGGGCGAGCGCTGTCTTGTTGTAAAATTAACCTTCTTTAATTTATAAGGGAAGGTCTTTTTTATGGTCTGAGTCGCTTTTAAACGAATTAGCTGAGTACACTATGTGTCTGTCGTAATTGTTTGCCTAGAATCTAATAACTCATAATGAATTATGCCCTTCATATCCCTCCGAATGCATAACGTTATCTTATTGAAGCGTAATTCTGTTCTCGGGGTTGGAATTAGGAGTTGATTGGCATCCATCCACTGCCTTTTATGTCGCATGTTAAAGTATAGGATCCACTTCTCGTCTTCAGTAACAATTCGACGCAAAAATAAATCTTTCTGTTCTAAAATCATTTATTGGCATATTAAGATTCCCTGCGTGAGGTTTTCCTCAAACAATTTATGAGTTACCCATATTCTGCAAATTAACACCTTTCCTAATTTTTTAAATGTCTGTGAACTAATGTGGGCGACACGTTGAGCTTTTGTGCTAATTTCTGTATCGTAAATCTCAGACCTGCATTAATATTAGCCCTAATATCCTCACTAAAAACCCACCATTACGTAGATTTTTATTGTCAAAATTCCCAAAATGAAATTTTTAGAATCACATTTGACGCTCTAAATTTAATGGCATCCTTGCCCATTGCATTACAGATATTTTTAACTGCTATTGTCGCATTATGACCGAGTTGAAACTAATAAAGCATAATATAGCTTAACTGAGATTATTTTATCTCAACTGCCATTGTTGATTTAGGGCTAAAAATATCGAAACAAAAAATATCCCATTACTAAATAGCATCTTTGATACGACTACTGTTAACAAAAACATTTTAATTTATAAAAAGTTATACATTTAGTTATACAGAAACGAATGTGACAACCTAATAGATTATTATAAATTATATCATAATCCATAATTATAATTGTATTACAGAATAATCACTCAACCACGCCTGAATTGGTGGCCACAAGTCGAATTGCTCTATAGTAGATCTTCAGAGCTACGCGCTATGTTCACTGACACCCTCAACAAAGCAACACAAGTAATTATTTTTATTTTGCGTGCTTTTAAAGAAGTTACTCAATGTGTTTTTATTTATTTTCAGGGCTATATAGCTCACACACCACTCAGAATGATTACATCGCTAACATTGAAATCCAAAGACGTTCAATCGAAACTTAACAGATCTGAAGAAATGCCTGTCTATAGGAATCTACTTTTATGTCTAGTAAAGTTGATTCATGCCGATCCTATGCTGATGTTAAATGTATGTTTATAATATATATTTTTATAAAACTTTTAAAACAAATATTGCTATACAAATACAAGTTCTCGGGCAAAATACCTCAGCTGTGCTTAACGCCAATTGTCTTGTTAACAATCATTGGCTCGTATTTTTCGGGTCAGAATTTTAATACAGTTATGATCAGAATTTATTTAAGGATGGAATAGCCTAGTCCGTAACGTCTCAGACCAGTAACTCTAAGGTTGCAGCTTCGAGCCCCAGCAGCGGCACTCGAATTTTTATTTTATAAAAATCCGCTATTATTAAAAAAAAACGGCCCCAGCTGCAGTGACATCTATTGATTATAAATTGTATAGCACAATAATTTATAATTAATAATATAGATGTCACCGATTCCCAGACTTTCAGTCTGGTGGTTAATACTTACTTGTAGGTATTCATTATGTCTGATTGACTTACTCAGTTGGTACAGATTTGCCCGTTGTAACGCATTGGGTTTATGCCTGTCAGGTTATAACGGAAGATTTAATAATAAAAATAATAATTACATGAGTCAGAATTTATATTAAAAGGTTTAAATTTATACACATATGTCAGAACAAATATTTGATGGTTAGAATTTATATTAAATGGTAAGAATCATTTTGACAAATGGTCAGAATCATTTTTTTCAGTTGATAAAAGGTGTTTTATTAAGTTTTACAAGTTATTCCCGCTTCGTTCGTCGCCCTAAATACCTTCGCGTCCTTTCGTTGAGAGTATTCATGGGGTATTCAATGTTCTGACGAACGCTTGCTCGCACCTACCCTGCTCAACAGTTTTGGTGCGAGTGAGATATTTTATAAGATATTTCTAAAATAAATAATTTATTGTCCTTTTTTATTTATAAATGTTGTAATATATTTTTTAATACACATGATCGTCCTATATTTTTATTCTGACCATATGCTAATTTTATTCTAACCATTTGATATTTATTCTGACCCTGAATAATATTATTATGACCATTCATTATTTTAATTTTGATCGTCCTATATTTTTATTCTGATCATATTCTATTTTTATTCTGACCCTGAATAATATAATTATAACAAGGCTGTTGATAAAATTCTGACTGAGATTTGATTTTTATTCTGACCATTTAAAAAAGATTTTTGTTCTGAACATTTAATGTGTTTCCATAATCAATTACTAGATAAAATAATAGTTTTCTAGCAGTATTTGTGTATCACCTCTATATGAACAGTTATTTGTACAAATTTATAGAATCAAGGAAAAGCTGGACACGAAGTACAAAGCTCAACTCTAGAACTGATCAATGGATTAGTGTCGTTGGTTCATCAGGGAGCTATGGGAGAAGTGGCACAAGAAGCTATGGAAGCTCTACTAGCTTTGCACAGACCTGATAGAATACACATGTGGAATCCGGAAGCGCCGGTCAATACATTCTGGGATATCAGGTATACTTTAAAGTTATTTTTCAATTCCATTCCAGTGTTCTTATGCATATATATTTTTATTTCAGCTCACAAGTACTGTTCAGTATCAGTCAAAAACTGATCCAGCACCAGATTATGAACTATACAGATATCCTTCGTTGGTTGCGTGAGATTCTTAAATGCCGAAATGCATTCTTGCTAAGGCACAAGGATTACGCAAACGTCGGCAGCCAGATAGCCATTTGCAAGCAAGCACATATAAAATTGGAAGTGGTATTCTTCATGTATTTGTGGTCGATCGATATGGACGCTGTTTTGGTCGCCATGTCTTGCTTCGCACTACTCTGCCAAGAAGCCGATATTCGATGTGGCACTGATGAAGTCACAGTCACATATCTACTGCCCAATTATCATCTGTTCCAAGAAATTGCGCACGCCAGCACCGTTTTGACTACAGGTTTATATGTTATTCTCATTAACAATTCTAACTAATACTGATGGTGTTTTTTACAATAACCATGGTCTTAAAAATATGTTAACTTGAAGCGTTATTGTGAAAAGCATTGCTCTAAAACGCTGGGTTTGTTTTGAAATGAAATTCTGCCCTTCAGCCAGCCAGGATGTTTCAAGAATGTGCTTTTATGAAAATGTACATGGTATGTAATTGGTTGTATTTCTATACTATATTTTCTTATAATAGTTTAAATTTAGATTTTTATTGTGTTGTTGTTAAAATGAAATATACATTATCGATTGCTTCTAGGTCGTGCTGCTTTACAAAAACGTATAATGGCACTGCTAAGGAAAATAGAACACTGTGTTAACGGCGTTCAGCCAGCTTGGGAGGAAACTTTCAGAAATTGGTACTTTTTACATAAATTATGTGAATCTAAACTGTAATTAAATGAAAAATTGAACTTTAAAACTACCCAATATTTATTTATCATTTCAAATCTGAAAAACAACCCTTTTTTAATATTTAACTGTCTTTTTTTTTAACAATAGGGACTCAATGTGTAAGCTTTTACAATCATATCCTAAAGGACAAGCCGGAAAAGGCGGAGAGGAATGTCCACTCGAAGCTTTACCTCGCACGACCGGCAAAAGACGAGCTTCGCATCAAAGCAGCGAACACGACTTAGAAGTGAGTCATGGTTTTATTATGATTATTGTAACTTCATTATTAACATGTATGTATCGTCTAGGATCAAATCAATGAATGGGCAAATATGACGTCATTCCTCTGTGCCCTCGGAGGAGTTTGCCTGCAAAGAAAATCTAGCAACCGACCCTTGATCCCTAGTCACACTTCAACTCTTAGTTGTTTGACTCTTTCCAGTGTCACTTCATTGCACGGTATGTAATGTTATATAATAAATAATACACAATTTTTCAATAAGACCTTTATATTATATCAATCATTACTTTTATAGGTCTATTAGATACGAGGAAGTGCAGCGTTTTGGCCAACAGCTCTCAAGACGTCCAATATTGTCCAGTGACACAGTATTTAATATTTTTATTTATGTTAATTGAATTTTAATATGAATGCTATATGTGTAACATTTCTTTTAAGATTTGTTGGTCAACTCTTGAGGCTTCTTGTTTGTGTCAATGAAAAGTTTGGTCCTCAGATACAAAAGCATGTCAAAGAACTAATCGGGCACGAGATGTCTTCCGCCTTGTATCCGATTTTGTTCGATCAAATTCGTTCTATCATAGAAAAGTTCTTCGATCCCCAGCAACAGGTTATGCTCACTGAATTGAATACACAGTTTGTTGAGCATACAATATTCATCATGAAAAATATACTGGATAATAATAAAAATGAGCAACCGGCCGAGCACCTCAGTGTTACTTCTATAGAAGGAATGATGTTAGCAATTGTGAGGTAATGTATTTTTATAGTAAGAAAATATAACATAGTACTGAAAATATAATAGATAAATATAAGAGATAAATCACATTTGGTCTTTTTGCTAGTACATATATATTTACAAGCATAATACCTGATCTAACCTAACCGATAATTAATAGAATAAATTTTGCAAAATCAAATGGTTCTCGTTTTATGAAGATTGTCTTTTCTATTACCATATAAATATTTCAACTACACATAATCACACACAAAGTAATTTTTATTGTTTTAGTTGTCAGTGATTTTATTTCCATTATTAATAGTATATAAAACTTACAGTACAATATATTCTGATCGTTTTTTATGTTTATTTTTAGATATGTGAGACACCTAGATATGACAGTATTATCCGTACACATTAAAACTAAGCTCTGTCAAGTCGTAGAAGCTATGATGAGACGTAGAGACGATCTTGCTTTCAGACAGGTGAAATTCTTCACATTTTAATGCTAAATTCATAATTAATTTTGTTAATAATAAAATATTGTTTTAGGAAATGAAATTCAGAAATAAACTAGTGGAATATCTTACCGATTGGGTGTTAGGAACTAGTCATCAAATTGCTCCACCCGTTTGCGGCGACGTTACTGCAATTACAAGGTAACGATCATAGATTATCTTACGAAATACATTAATGTTAATGATATTTCTTTTCATAGAGAGCTAGATCAAGCTTGTATGGAAGCAGTCGCATCATTGCTACGAGGACTGCCTTTACAGCCTGAAGAATCGGATCGAGGCGATCTCATGGAAGCTAAGAGTCAACTTTTCTTGAAGTAACTTGTGTTGAATGTATTGCTTAATTTAACTTATATTGAATCTTTATTAATATTATTTTATTTATCAATAGGTATTTTACGTTGTTCATGAACCTATTGAACGATTGTAACGAAGCTGAGTGTAACGCTATCGAAGAAAGTTCGTCATATCCTCGTCAGAGATCCGGAAAATTAAACACGCTGAGAAATGCCACCATTCAGGCAATGTCGAATTTGCTAAGTGCCAATATAGATTCTGGTCTTATGCATAGCATAGGTATGTTTTGTATTTTATTTAATGCTATTCTATATGTGACACTTATTTAATCATTTGTCTTAGATCTCGGTTACAATAGAGATTTACAAACTAGAGCCGCTTTCATGGAAGTATTGACGAAAATTCTACAACAAGGAACCGAGTTTGATACTTTGGCCGAAACTGTGTTAGCCGATCGATTTGAACAGCTAGTTCAATTAGTTACAATGATTTCGGATAAAGGAGAACTGCCGATAGCTATGGCTTTGGCGAACGTCGTGACTACGTCTCAAATGGATGAATTGGCGAGAGTATTTGTGACTTTGTTCGACGCTAAGCATTTACTCTCACCTTTGCTTTGGAACATGTTCTATCGAGAAGTTGAAGTAAGTTTTGATGTTAATAAATAATCATTTGAAAACGTTTTTAAACAATTTTATTTAGGTCTCTGACTGCATGCAAACGTTATTCAGAGGAAACTCACTCGGTTCTAAAATAATGGCGTTCTGCTTCAAAATATATGGAGCTTCTTACTTACAAAGCCTTTTGGAACCGCTCATCAGCCCTTTGCTAGAAAAAGCTATGGATAACGATCAAAAGATTATATTTGAAGTCGATCCAGCTAGGTATATCATAATTTATTTGATACAAATAATTTGAATACATATTTATTTATATATATATATATGAATTATAGAGTCGATCCAGCTGAAGATATTGAAGTCAATCGCAAGAATCTAATAGCTTTGACTCAAAAAGTATTCGATGCCATCGTAAATTCAGCTGATAAATTTCCACCGCAATTAAGAAGCATGTGTCATTGTTTATATCAAGTAAAGATCATCTTGTTTGCATTTAATAAATATCAATTATGTCATTTAATTATGTAATTTTTGAAGGTCTTAAGCAAAAGATTCGCACAATTTCCTCAAACAAGCATCGGTGCTGTAGGCACTGTCTTATTTTTGAGATTCATAAATCCAGCTATAGGTAAATAAATATTTATTTTCATCATTTAAGTATATAGAATAACTCTAATTATATGATTAACAGTGTCTCCTCAAGAAATGGGCATAGTTTCTAAACAAGTTCCGGCAAGTGTTAAACGCGGTTTGATGCTCATGTCTAAGATACTGCAAAACATTGCGAATCATGTTGAGTTTTCAAAGGAACAGCACATGTTGCCGTTTAATGACTTTTTAAGAGCACATTTTGAAATCGGAAGACGGTAAAACTCAACGATGTAAATTAATCTATTGAAAATATATGATATTAATCTTTAACAATTCTTTAGGTTCTTCATTCAAGTCGCTTCAGATTGCGAAACAGTTGATCAAACATCACATTCCATGTCTTTTATAAGCGATGCTAACGTCTTGGCATTGCACCGATTGTTGTGGAGTCATCAAGAAAAAATCGGTGATTATTTGTCGTCTAGCCGTGATCATAAAGCGGTTGGACGGAGACCTTTCGATAAAATGGCTACATTGTTGGCATATTTGGGACCGCCTGAACATAAACCAGTCGATTCTCAGTAAGCCTCGATTATTACGCACGCTTTATAGCTTTGAATGTTATTATTTATATAATTTTATACTTCCAGTTTACTCTTTTCGTCATACGCTCGTTGGTCGTCCATCGATATGTCGGCAAACAACTTTGAAGAAATCATGGTAAAGCATAACATGCATGAAAAGGAAGAGTTCAAGAGCATTAAGAGCTTGAACATATTTTATCAAGCGGGTACTTCGAAACAAGGATATCCAGTGTTTTATTACATAGCGAGACGTTACAAGTGATTTTCAAATAATTTATAACCAACTCCGTTAGTTAGACTTGTTGCTCATTATTAATTGTGAATTTTAGAATTGGAGAGACTAACGGTGATCTATTGATTTATCACGTGATTCTAACGCTGAAACCGTTTTGCCACTCGTCTTTCGAATTGGTCGTCGACTTCACTCACACGTGTTCGGACAATAGATTTAGGACTGAATTTCTTCAAAAATGGTTCTACGTATTGCCTGAAGTTGCCTATGAGAATATACATGCGTGTTATATTTACAATTGCAACAGTTGGGTTCGTGAATATACTAAGTTCCATGATAGAATGTTGGCTCCGATAAAGGTATTGTATTAATATACTTTATATATATGTGACATCTAAAATCAATATCAGACTTGTAACTGTTATGTTCTTTGACTAATATTAAAAAAAAATTCTGAGTGCGCAGCCACTTGTGTAGTCTGCTGCACCTTTTTATCGAATTTGATCCTCTTGTCTTAACGCTTATTTTTTTTCTGAATTTATCATAAGACATGTTTACTTACGAAGTAGCATAGAAAAGGAATTTAACATATGGAGATAACTGATGTTGTTTCTAGACTTCACGCTATGTATACAATAATTGTGTATTTAAATATATTAGTTTTATTTACAGGGCAATAGAAAGTTAGTGTTCATCGATAATAAAGATAAATTGAACGATATAATCGAGCCAGATCAGCAAAAGCTTCCAGGAGCGACTTTATCTCTTGACGAAGACCTGAAGGTTTTCAATAATGCTTTAAAGCTATCACATAAAGACACCAAAGTGGCAATTAAAGTAAATTACTTTATTTTATAATGTTTATTTTTAATTTATGTGTTGTTTAATTGTTGTATTTTTCTCAGGTTGGACCGACGGCTATTCAAATAACATCTTCAGAAAAAACTAAAGTATTATCCCATTCCGTACTACTAAACGATGTTTATTATGCTTCTGAAATTGAAGAGGTGCTTAAATTTGATTGCTACTAATTTTTTTTATACAATAATCGACATGTGTATATAGTATTTATATCATGAACAAAAAAATTGGTGTGTCAGATAAACTGTATGTTGATTTGCAACCTGCGAATGATTCACGTGTGTTAATATTAAATTGAAGTTATCTGTTTTTCGGGTTCATATCACTGGTTTATTGGACCCCATTTTGTGTAATAACTTTTAGCTCAACCATAAAATATTATTATTTTAACAAATACATATTTAAGGTGTGTCTTGTCGATGATAATCAATTCACATTGACCATCGCTAACGAGAGTGGTCCATTGAGCTTCATCCATAACGATTGCGATAGTATCGTACAATCTGTCATTCACATCAGGAACAGATGGGAACTGAGTCAACCTGTAATTATTAAATATATATTAAATACCCTAATCTTATAATCACTGTATTAAAATACAAATTAAACATTTAGGATTCGGTAACGGTGCATCAGAAAATCAGACCTAAAGACGTACCCGGAACATTGCTGAACATGGCTCTTTTGAACCTGGGATCAGCAGATCCTAGTTTAAGAACAGCTGCTTACAACCAACTGTGTGCATTGACAGCAACGTTCGACTTGAAAATCGAAGGTCAACTATTAGAGACGTCGGGTCTTTGCATCCCATCCAACAACACCATCTTCATTAAATCTGTTAGCGAAAAACTGGCGACGAACGAGCCTCATTTAACATTGGAATTTTTGGAAGAGTGTATTCAGGTATAATAATATAAAAATCAATGAATCATAAATAACGATCAAGATGTATAGATTATTTTATTTTTAGGGTTTTAGAGGTTCGACTATAGAGTTGAAACATTTATGCTTGGAGTACATGACTCCGTGGTTAGCGAACTTGGTCAGGTTCTGTAAACCGTCCGATGAATCGAAGCGGCAGAAACAGGTGGCACAGATCTTAGAGAAATTGATTATATTGACGATTGAAGAAGTCGAGATGTATCCGTCAATACAAGCAAAAATATGGGGCTCCATTGGACAGGTGCCGGAGCTAATCGATATGGTTTTGGATAATTTCATACAAAGAAGTGTCAGTTCTGGTGAGTTGGTGAATTTAAATACATACATGATGCAATTTTTTTTAATCATTAATTTATATTATATAGGTTTGGGATCGCCGATGGTTGAAATCATGGCGGACACTGCCGTCGCTTTAGCATCAGCCAATGTTCAGCTAGTCGCTAAGAAAATCATTGGTCGTATGTGTAGAGTAAGTTTAGACGCATATAAATGTGTAATAGCTTAATTGTATATATTATATGTATTTAATCCAACTCAAGTTACATCTAAATGTTTTGTGTAAATTTTATAAATAAATGGTTTAACTTTTTGCGAGATGCTGTTCTGCTCTATTTTGAGTTCTATAAAAAGGATAATGTATAATAATTTTGCAAGTCTTTGCCAAAATGATAAGATAAACTAATTTTTTCACACATTTTTATTTTTATTCTGGTGTCAAGATAACTAAAATCATATGTAAAATTGCCCATTGAATTCAGATTCATCATTAATTAAGTATTTATGCCAAAAAAATTATATACGGTGTATTTTTCATTTTTTTTTATAAATTTTGTTTTGGCGAATCATTTATTTAGTTTTACAGTTGAGATTTAACTTTTGGATGTCTAAGATAGAATATGATTTAAATTTTCTGTATATAAAAATGACTACAAAAAAATTCTCAGTACTATTTCACAAAATTTTAATTTTTGCTATTTACGCATATATTACAGGTAAAGTGTGAATTTTGAAAATTCATACATTACCTAGTCAATATATCCATTGTCAAATCACTTCAGTTACAGTGCACACAAAAAAATTCTCTCACTGTTCGGTGTTTGTCAAAGAATTCAAAATTAAATAATATATATATATATTTAATAAATATTTTGAACCATTTATGTAAAGTAAATTTTGTTGCCGAATTATATAATCCTCTTTTTAAATAGATTCGTTGCATTCATGGGGTATTCACTGTTTTTTTTATGGCTTCTACAATTGAATAACGTTGAAAGTCTGAATTGAGATTTTGATTGAATAACGTTATATGAGTGATTCTGCGATTTCAACTAACTTCTTCAAAGTATAAAAACAAACTAGAGTTGGCAAAATATCTACCGGGAAATGAAAAATTATTTAATATAAAAAAAATGTAACGTTTTTAAATATTTTTTGTCAAATTTTTTTATTAAATCTTTTTAAAAGACACTATTAAATTTAATTTTAAAATGATGTATTAGTAGATAAGTTTTCGACAAACGCTATAAATTATCCATAGATACTTGCTGTCATACAGTGGAACAACGTTACAACATCATAACATACGTTATTCCACAATTGAAAATGTTCATTTTTGACAAAATCCAATATCGTGTTATATAGATACTACTTTTGTATGAAAAAACTTTCTGATGAATTAATTGTGATTTATAATATTATAAAAATCCAAAAATGAGCGTATGTAAATCTGTAAATTAATTTTTCACCTCCTGTTAAGTTGACTATTTACGTATTTAAGACTTACGTTATTCGCGCCGCATATTCAATTAAACACAATGGTCTGTCAAATCCTGTTCATTAACGATGTAACTAGCTCACTAGTTGAAGCGTACACTATCTAGTAAAAGTATACACAAAATGTAGCATTGTAAGTTTTAATTAAAATTCATAGTTAGTGCAAACTATGCCTAGTCATTGTATACTTTAACTGTAATATATACATTCTATTGTATTAATTAGTTTTTTTCTATCATATTTTTGCCATAAAAATTTCGTTTTAGAGTCAGTACCTCTTTCTAATAATAAATAAAGCTAGTACAGTAATCTACAATAATTTATTAATATTTTTAAAAAATAATTCGTTAACTTGTTTTAAAAAGTTAATTTGTTTAAAAAACATAATCAACAAGTTACTCACAGGTGAGTCGCTGGTGTTTAAGTGGTGAATGGTCTTTAAGATATTTGCTTCAGGGGCTTATACAATTTTTTCTAAACACACATTTTTTGTTATGTAATACATTGATATTTAGATAGTAATTATAAATAGCTCAGAAACCAAAATCATACAAATATATTTTAAAAATATTTTTGTGAAAGCAAAAGGGTCAAAAAAAAACTTTAAATAATTTTACAAATTCAGGAAGATATTTTATCTTTTTTGGCAAAAATGGCATAATTGTTTTACAATATAATTTTACTGGAAATATACATTGTAAATTGTCAGTTAAACTAGCAGATAGTCTATAATTTTTGTATTAAAAATACTCTGTTGTGCTGCTTTTTTCCAAGTATATTATTACTAGTTTATATAAATATGTACAAAGATTTAGTTAATATTATTGTTTGTTTTATTGCTGTTTTTTTTTCTTATTGTTTGTTTTTTTTATATTTTTACGTTTTAATTTTATGTAGGCCCTATCCAAGTTGCCGTCCCAAACATTTGCTCCCATAGGATGTAATTGTGTAAGTTTATGTTGTTTTCGTCTTATTTTTTTTTTTTGTATTAATTTTAACAATCCACTATTTTTCTTTTACACAAAAATAATTTATTTACTGATTCAACTCAAATCATTTATGATTTTATTTATATATATATTTTTAGGTCATTGACAAGACTTGTCATGCACCGACTGTTATTTTAGAACAGCACATGATGTGGGACGATATTGCGATTTTGGCCAGATACTTGGTATGTAACATTTCATAATAATTATGGAATCATTCGAAATAGTGTATTTTATAATAATTTTTTAGCTCATGTTGTCGTTCAACAATTGCTTGGACGTAGCTCGTCACCTTCCATACTTATTCCACGTGGTAACATTCCTAGTGTGTTCCGGATCTCTGAGCATGAGGGCATCGACCCATGGTTTAGTGATTAACGTCATTCATTCTTTATGCACTTGTACAAAACCTAGTTTTACAGGTATTTGATAATTTTATATAATAAATTTACAAGAGTTTCTAAATATATATTTATTCCTGATTCAGAGGATACGCAACGAGTGTTGAGATTATCTCTCGATGAATTTTCTTTGCCAAAGTTCTACTTGCTTTTCGGCATATCTAAAGTGAAATCCGCAGCTGTGACTGCCTTCAGAAGTAGCTACCGCCATCCGAATGATCGATGGTAAGATTTTTAATATACTATACCAAAAAATGATCCAATATTAATAAGATCATATTTTTATAGTCGATTTGGAAATGAAAGAGCATTTGCTTCTAATGCCAATATCAGTATGGATAGAGAGCGTCTTTCCTTAACATCTTTAGAAGTAATAACTGACGCTCTTCTGGAAATAATGGAAGCCTGCATGCGAGACATTGAAAACTGTGACTGGCTGAATACATGGTGTGTCTCAAATGCATATTTTAAATTAAATTGACTACAAGCATATTTAATCTGATTCATTTTTCAGGACGTCTTTAGCGAAGAGTTTTGCTTTTTGCTTCAACCCGGCTCTTCAGCCACGTGCTCTAATTGTATTCGGCTGTATCAGTAAAAGCATCACTGATACGGATATTAAACAACTTTTAAGGATTCTGGTGAAAGCCTTGGAATCGTTTAATGACATATCTTTACTTGAAGCGATTGTGATGTGTTTGACGCGACTTCAGCCACTATTGAGACCTGTTCGTATTTATTTTCAATTTTTACAAAAGCATCTGTTGGTTTAAAATAATAATCGTAATCTTTGTTACAGGAATCTCCAATACACCGTGCTCTATTCTGGGTGGCAATCTCTGTCCTTCAGTTGGACGAACCGGCTTTATATGCTGCTGGCCTCGCTCTTCTCGAACAAAATCTTCACACTCTAGATTCTCAAGGACAGTTCGATAGTCAAGTATGTATCTATATAAACTAACTTACTTATTTGGCTTTGTCTTTTTCATATCATATCATTGTGACTTATTTATTGTCATTCCGAATGCAATGCACAGTTTTGATTGTTTCAAATTCCTTAGCAGCATATTAGGACTATCAACCTTGAGGGTTTATTTGTGTCAGGGACGTCCCGTGAGTATATGCCGAGTCCGAGTACCCACAACTTCAACTAAGCACATGTTCGAAAGTTCAGTCGACAATTTTTTTGTATTTTTCGTTTTCATTCCGTTATTAATATGTTGATAGCAGATAAATCGCAATTGAATATTGATACTTTGAAGACAATGGTTATAACAAAGTCATATATTAATTATATAGAAAAATAATCATAATTATTTGACAATAATAGGGGCTTTTTAGATCATATATGTACAGAATATGGCTCGTGAGGATCTTTATCAACAATTTATACATATATGTAATGTAATTTAAAAAATATTACTTTGAAAGATAGTAAAAGCGCTATTTTTAACTCCACCTATAAGCGGCACATAGCCTATGGACGTTACTGATTTATGTTGTCTTCTTCATCCATTATCTTGTTGATTGAATCGAGAAATTATTTGATCTTCTTATCCTCTCGTATAAAATCACAATCTGTCTTTGTTTACAGTCTTTGGAACAAGTAATGATGGCCACAAGAGAACCTTTAGAGTGGCACTTTAAGCAATTGGATCATGCTGTCGGATTAAGGTTAGTTTCCTCCTAATTAAACAAACATTAATGAAACTAATATTATATTTTAATATATAGCTTCAAATCGAACTTCCACTTCGCTCTTGTCGGACATCTCCTCAAAGGTTTCCGTCATCCATCGGGCGGTACTGTTTCCCGAACTAGTAGAGTATTGGCCGTCTTATTGTCGATCGTAGCTGGACACCGCGGTCATGATAAATTCCATCTTACGACAGAAACGATTGCTTACCTCACAGGTTAGATAATAATACTTTGATTGTATCGAGGTTAATATTACTGTATATTTATTATGATACAGCACTAGTATGCGTGTCCGAAGAAGTGAGATCGAGATGCCACGTGAAACACTCTCTCCCGAAATGGCTACCAGACTCCGTCAATGACCAAGGATTAATGTCTGATACTAGCACGCCTCAAAATTCGGTAGATTGCTTAAATAATTATCAATAATTTAGGGCTATTAACTAAAATTAATTACGTTTATATTTTACAGTCTTTCTCTCATCCGGTTCAGACATCAGTGTCAACCTCTGGAATATCTTGCGGATTAAACAGCTCGACTCATTCTTCACTGTCTTCAAACCAATCGTCGTCCTTTTTATCCACTGGAAATAATAGACGTCAAAAGTCTTGGGATGTATTGGACCAATCGGCCATATCATCAGCTTATGGAGGTTGTAGTTAAATCTATGATATAAGAAGCGTTAAAACTGAAATTCTTATAATATTTTTATTTTTTTAATAAAGGTAAAAGCTCCAATTTACAAACCACAGATAAGCTTACGACTTCTACATCTTCAACATCAACCAATACGCCTTTATCCACACAGGTAATATCTTTTTATAACCCAACACCATTAGATAATAAAGAGAATCGTTCTTAGTTTATATAATTTATATAATAGAAAGCGTATTTAATGTTTAAATTTCAGATTGGATCAAATAGTTGACGTTTATTAATTTAGTTTTCGTATTACCAAAATGTTTGTTTCATGTCTGCCTCTAACTCCTGATACGTTGAATGCGTACGATTACTACTCGTAGTTTAATGCTAGACTGATTTACAAAGCGCAAAGATCGTTTTCTGTGCCGATTTCGAAAGAGTGCGGATCGTCTAGCGATAATCAGGTTAATAAACTACGACAAAGGTGTTTCGATCAAAGATTCATATGTGCATTTTTCTCCTCAAACAATCGCTTATATCTTCATTATTATGTATAGTTTCAATAATTCTTAATTCATTTTAATAGTTGTATATACTATATGAACATATTTGATTATATATATATATATATATATATATATATATATATATATATATATATATATATATATATATATATATATATATATATATATATATATATATATATATATATATATATTATGTACATATAATTAAATATATATAATGTATAACAACTGTGGGGTAAGTTGATAATGGAAAATATTAGATTTTCACTCTGTATAAAAAATGTAGATATAATATGAAATTAGTTATATAAATAGTGTTTCTTTCGATCAGTCGGTTGGAAGAGATGGTATAAAAAAATCTATTCTTTCACTATTGGAGATAAAACTTCTTTCTACATATACATTAAAAAAATAATCTTTCTATCGGCTTATATTGATGATAATTATTGTAATAATACATATTGCTTATAATATTTATCTAAACTGCTTGTATAATAAAAGGCTAAAAGGAACTCTCTGAATATTGTACATACATTCTATAACTAATAATAATGTGTACTTCAATTCAGTCATGATGATCCCTTAGAAAAATCAATGGAGAGTATTTTTAATAAATTAACCAGCTAACTGCAATTTTTACTTTATGAAATTGCAGATTATTTCGTGCACTTTTACTCGGCGATTTTTATTCACTATATTTTCAACCGTTCCCGTTTCAGAACTTTCAAGTTCATTCATACACTTGCTGGAGTGATAGACATGCGTTACCATACTGAATTTCAATGGATTTTAAACCTTTCACTACTTAAAAAAACGAATAACTGTGCGCAGCTCTGCTTTGGTGTATATTGAAAATGTAATGGTCACTTTAAGGCACTGCTATGCTTTTTTGTTGCATACCTGATCCATATTGCCATCTTTTGGCGACTCACTGCTGCCAATTAATGACAATAAAACGGGTGTTTCGAATTTTTATAGAACTTTTAAGGTTTTAATTTATATCTCTCGTATCTTTGCTCTATATATGCAGAAAATTCTTAAGGTAAATAATTTAAAATTAGGCATATTTCACATTTTCTTATGAAAAAAAAGAGTAAAGCTGACAACATTAAATTGTTTTAATGTTGAGTGAGTTTATATTTGTCTACTCTTTCTGAAAAACCGGCTTCTAATCTATAAACGTAAATATAACAGATTTCTTTGCCTCATACCTTAATATTTTCCAAAAAGTTAATTGTTAATTTATTAAAAATATTCCCAATTACAATTAAATCTATTACGAAATTTAATATGCAGTGTGTCAAGAAAATCTAAAGGATATAAAATACTTCTTTTAAACTCTCTTGCTCTGCCTTGTACAGTTTTTTTTTTATTATTTTCAAAGGTCTCTTTTGGCCCATTCTGTATAAATATTTCTTCTATATCTAAACTAAGCAATTTGTATTTTATTAAGCAAATTTATATACATAGCTTAATCGCACTGTTGAACCGCACATTACACCGCTGATGGTTTATCAACTCTTCTTGCTGCCATCTACTATCGCTGAGATCTATTTAAAATCAACATAACCTAGAATATTTAATTATATTTCTGTTAATTCAATCCATTGACAAAGCTTTTCTGTAAAATAATAATAGCGCTTAGTTGAATAACTGAAAATGTTATAAACGATGACGGTCTAAAACTAGATATGAAGTAGCCATAGACATAAATTAATCAAGATTTAATATAATATAAATAAAATAAAACAATGATTCTTATAGAGTGCTTATGTGGAATTGTAGAGATTGGCTTTTCGGTTTCAATTTGTGATACTACGTTGTGTGAAATTATCGTTAAACTAGCGTTTTGGTATTTCAGGAACTGGATGCTAATTCTGGGTGCTCGATGATTCACAATGAATATCCAACGACGTCGAATGACGGTGACAGCGGTTTTGAGGTTGGATCGTCATTTATTTAATATTTTATCTACTAAGACTATTATGACTTACCTATCATTTTATTAATAGGTCATTGAAGATGATGGTCCTGCGTCTCCAAATAGTGTTGCTGACGGACCACCAGATAGCGATAACGACCCAGATACTGCTAAAGTATATTTTATTTATATATTTTAATTGACGATTACGATTTAATTCAAAAATAATATTCATAGGAGCGTAGCGGTCGTGTATCAGTTTCCAATGAGAGTAACATTCTGCTCGATCCTGAGGTTTTGAGCGATTTCACAACTCAAGCTCTAGTCTTGACCGTCTTAGCAACTCTAGTGAAGTATACAACAGGTACATTGACATAATCTTTATTAAAAATATATTGTAAATACGATCTTAACGGTAATTTTTCAATTATTTTTAGACGAGTCCGAAACCAGAATTTTATATCAATACTTAGCCGAGGGATCTGTAGTGTTCCCAAAAGTCTTTCCAGTCATGTAAATAAAATATAATTTTTACGCTTACATATATAAATTAATTTTAAATTTAATTTTTTGTTTATATTTGTGAATTACAGTCACAGCTTGTTAGACATGAAAATTAACCACGTGTTGACGCTGTGCCATGATCAAGTAATCTTGAGCGCCGTACAGAGTATAATACAGGTAAGTCAGTTATATTTAAATGGATAAAATTAACTAATCGGTTCACTTATGTATGCCGTTGTTGTGCAGAATATGATATCGTCGGAAGATGCAAGTCAGCAGCAGTTGCATTATATGCAGAGTTGCGGTTTCGGCGGACTGTGGCGGTTTGCTGGACCTTTCACAAAGGTAACTGCTAGATTTTTCTATTGTGAATTTATAGAATGCTGCATTTCTGATGTGGCGACTTTTCTGGTACCGTCTTACGCTTTATTGCTGTTATGATGACTTCGTTAAAGACGTCCTTCATACCTCTCTGTAAATTTGTAATGTAGTGGTGAGTATGTCAATAAGAATATTTAAGTAATGCATGGTTCTATAGCCCTAAAAAATATATACCTAGCTGTGAAAAATAATAATAAGCAATTGTAATTTTATTTTCTAAAAATAAGGCACAATAGTTGCCTATATCTTAGTTGTTTTTATTAATAAGTAGTGATATCCATATTTTTTAAATGAATAGAATCAATGCACTAAGGGAAAACTATATGAAGCATTGGAAGAATTCAGAATTCCATGAAAACTCGTCAACCTTGTCAAATTAACAAAAATATCTTGGATAATTTAAATACTCTTAAAATGAAGAGACAAGGCGAATCTCATGCATGCCTGCTCCTTAACATTGCTTTTGAAAATGTCACCTGGGATTTTAAACTAATTAGTGACTGTAATTACTGGCATATGCAAATGATTTTGCCATCATAGCTGCTTCAAATTAGCAGCTGTGAAGACTGGAGCGTCATTTGGAGGGGGCAGGTGGGGACATTTGCCTCCTCCTTGAATTTGCTTAAAAATATGCATGTCATTTAGTGAAATACTATGAATCTTAATCAAATAGATACATTAAAAAAATGACCACTGACTGGCCATCTTCCCCCCCCCACCCTTGGAAAAACTGAAGTACCATCACTGTTCTAAACCAAAAATTCTCGGGTTATCTCTCAAAAAATCTAAAAAAACATCTGCCTGCAAAGTGGCTAACCTTTTATAAGCCTGATAGTAAGAAGAGTGCATCCAGACCGAGACTGTATTGGATGGATAGTATAAAAAAGGATCTCCATACGCTTAACATCAGTGACAGCGGCCCAAGATAGATTGAAATAAAGAATAATAGTGGACGAGGAAGAATAATAGTAGCGCCATGAAAATATTGATTAAAACACAATGAATGAACAGCTGAAATTTTTTTTTAAGATCCTACACTCACTTGAAGTGATGTTTATATTATAATGACTGAAAAACAGAGCAAACCCTAATAAATTACATTTAAAATAGAGATTTTCACATTACATTTATAAAGGGTTAGGGATTTTTAAGCTTAAACACTACTGACCTGGGTTAACGATGAGCATTCTATATATTTAACAGCGCCTAGTTCTTTTGCTAATTTTTCCCCCTGTTGATATGTCACAGGCAAACTATGTGTTTTACTCAATTTTTCTATGATGACAGGATCGTTTCTGCTATCTTGTTGCATTCCAACTAATATGAACGGAATGTACGGACAATGATGTTTAATTTCTAATATCCACTAAAAATATAAATATAAATTATTATTATTTAATATTGGTTGAAATTATTATTTTAAATACTCACTTTTTCATTAATATTTTCCAACGATACTGGATTGACTACAGAAAAACACACCAGAAACACGTCTGCTTGTATATAACTCAAAGGTCTCAGTCGATCGTAAGTGTCCTGACCTGAATATATTATAAGTTTTTCATTCATCACAAAATATAACAAACTTAATACCTGCTGTGTCAAACAGTCCTAAAAGATACTCGTCGTTCTCAAACAGGATCTTCAAAGAGTAGTTGTCAAACACTGTCGGTACATAACTCTTCGGAAACTTATTAGTTATATAGCTCATGAGCATGCTGGTTTTACCGACACCACCATCCCCGACTATAACACATTTTATGCTTTGCATTTTGACCTGCAATTGAAATATACAATGCGACGATTGTTATGTGATTTCAGCGCACTACCCGCTATTGTTGTTGTATATCCTCATTATATAAATATTTGCTAATGTGTTTTCAGTGTAATTGTACCGCCGAGAGCTCCGAATTGTTTGTTAACTGCTTGGAGGCTATGGTGGAGACTTGCCTTCCGGTCGAGGAAGGAGAGACGGGCGAAGCTGTGAGACCTCCAGCTATATTGGGTTCTCATCTCGGCGGAAGCCTCGGTAGCTTGGTATTAGCTAGCCCAACAGACAGAGGTAGCTTTTTATTTACTTTTATATATTTAGTCACATTTTAGTACTTATTAAAAAATAAAGAAACTGTTAATAAATATATAAAATAATCGAATTAGTTTTCTATATTTTTTAATATATTAAATATATTTTTTTATGTAACCCAATCAGTCAAGATATATCTTGACGACATTATTTATTTCTTATTTTATTATTCTTAAGCAGAAGCATCTGATCAGTTATGAACTGTGGGGCATCTGTAATATATCTCAATGTAATTGATTAAAAAACTGTAAAATAGTTTGTATTAATCAGTACATTATTTTATATTATATATTTTTTTTGCCAGATAAATCTTATTAAAGATTTTCTTCGTTTAACTATAGAGATTGGTAGTTTCCTCTTTAAAGGTGAATATTACCTATACATATTTGGTGCCATTGGCTCTAATTGTATATAGCTTTGGCTTTATATTTTCGTATATCAGCACTATGTATTAAAATATCAAAAAACTGCCCTGTTGAACCTTAAAAAATATTGGATGGAGTTGTGTCCGTCCCTCCTGATAATTCTCATAGAATTATCTATATTTCAAATTTACTCAAGATTAATTTGTAGAGTAATTAATCAATCCAGGCCTTATCAATACGCTTGCAAAACATTTTTTTCATATATATATTTAATATTTATCTGAACATTCTCAACCAAATCGATGGTCAGGAATTCATTTGCGTTATCTAATTCTAAATCTCCAGACTTATTAAATTGTATTGTTTTTTACACTTTTTTAAAAAAAATTATAAATTATCATAAATCATTGTATTATAAATATTATATTGATTTTAAGTAGAGTTTTGCGGTCTAAATTCTAATTATAGATTTTAAAAGTAACAAGAATGAATTTTTCGAAGCAGGTGAAAAATTGTCCTTAGTTTTTTTTTATGAAATGATGATTTTTGTCACGTCCAAACAAAAACTTATTTCTTTTGCAATGATTTGATGTTCCAGAATATTCTTCAGAGGAGTGTTATGCGTCACCACCGCCCATCCACCGCATCGCCGGAGGCAGTAACAAATAAATGCCTGTATAATAAATGTGTTTATTCAGCTCTACAAACACAAAATCAACCAACTACCTCTTAACTGTGAAATGAAAAATGATATTAAATAATTCTTGCCATATAACCGTTGTTTGTGTGTGTGTAACGATTGAGTTAAATTCATCCCACTGAAGATGTTCATAGGAGACCCTTAAATATTTTACTAGATTTTTGACCAATGCATACATAATATATATCAAAATATGTAAAAAAAATAATTACTGTTACATTGATCATGTTCAAGAGCTTAATTTTATTAATATGTAATATGATATTTATTTAAAGTTCTCATTAGATATTGACAGTATTATAAATCATATTTTTTTTGTCCAATTTAATAGTTTGTAATATTTATTTTGATATTTGATAATGAATTTAGTTCCTCTTTATTGTTAAATTTTATGATAATTGTATACTATACATTTATATAGAGCAAAATAGTTTTTATTTTATATGTGCGATACATATTATACAAAATAATATTTGATATATTTAAAAATAATCTATTATGGTTAGTTAATATGTTTAACTATGTATATTAAGAATAACTTATCATGCTAGAAACAATGTATGAATGTTATTTATATATTGAAGTGTGCGTAAGAGCTTTATAATATTTTTTAGATGTCCTTTATCCATTGATTGATGAGAAAGTTTATTATTGTGATAGTCGTACAGTATTTACATCGCACAACGTTTTATATATTTTATTTTAAATCATATATAAGGTACCAAATGATGATATACTTCACGTTAAAGTCGGATCAATTTTATAGCAACTAGAACGATTTTGTATTGCGATTTTTTGCAGTTTTGATATTATAATCGTAAGGCACGAGAATCTATTTGTTTACTGTTGGTACAGAGTTTAATTGTCTCGATAAGATGTTCAAAGGAAAACATCTGTATAATGTAAGAGTATATTTTTTTAGATAAGAAATTATTTTTATTGCTAAAATTTTATATCGTTATACATATATACAAATATTTATAATGAAAAAAATCAATACCCCTTAGGCAAAGTTGACAACTACCGATATCCCGTTAAGTATGTGTTGCCAAATTGTAGTATGTGTACTCATTTGAATGTAAGCGTGTCCGTTAACTATGTGTCATCCTAGATACTTCATTTATTACTTTAATTGGTCAGCTTTCAGAAAAAATCATGTCGGGATTAAAATAATATGTATATGTAGCTATTTATTAAAGTTTTAGATAGTGAAATGTTAAGATATAAATTACTGTTTGCTATGTATATAAATACGTATGGAATATTGCAATATCACACATGTTTTATTATCAGAGTGTACTTCACTTAGGCAATTTTTGCAACCATTTTCATTAAAATATTGTAATAATTTATTTAAATTCAATCAACATTTTAATTATAATGATATATAATATACTAATTGATATTGCAATGCTCTATATTTATGCCTATATACACATATTGCTTCACGAATTAATTGTTGTGCCAATGGATGATTTATTGTATTTATCGTGAATTCGTTTTAATTATTGTACACCTATTATGATCGGAGAAGAATTTATATTGTATACGTATGTTATATGTATATATAATATATGTACATTTAAGGCTGTGAGTATCCTTTATGATTTTATTTATTATTGCTTTCGGCATATTATTAACATAATTAAAAGTGTGAGTGTAACATGTAATAGAAATGTGATATGTTTGATTTCTGTATAAATGATGAATATATATATATATTATGTATATAAATGATATCTGAATGTAAAATTAATTATTTTAATTAACCATTATACTGTGTTGTTTATTTATAATTGTATCAACATCAATCTCTAAACAACGATTTGTAAAACAATTGCGTTGTGTCGCTGATGGAATAAAAAGTTGTCGTGCTTTATCATTAAAAAATCACATATGTGTAACTATATATTTGTGTTTTATTTCATTGTCCTCCATTCTATTCCTTTTATATATTTATAATGACCTGTGTGATAACAAAATTATAATAAATTATATTCATAAGGCATATTAAAAAGTAGAGATCTTTCGAGTGTCACTTAGAAATACAAAAGTATTTTTTTTAATTTTTATTATAATAAAATGTGAAGTAGCCTGGCTTCAAACCAAATTATTATGTATTGCTAATATGTTGGAATATTCTAAGCCTTAATATATTTCTTAATTATTACTTTTTGCGTATTTATTGCTTTCTAATAAATTACTGTTTTACACTGGTTACACACGAATACCCAATAACCACGCCTATGGGTTTGGTCTACTGACTGTAAAATATGATTTGGCCCGATTATAAATTTTCATTTATCTTTTTATTATACAATTATAATAAATTTGTGACATAGATAAGTATTTTTTAGGAAATTACTTTATAAAATAACTTTTTGATCAATACATATTGTAGGGGGCCTATTTATTTAGATTTCATTATGGGCAAAACTTGGCGGCACTCTGGTAACACTGGCGTAACGGATTCTCTTATCTTGTCGACGCTGGCTGGCAGCAATGGATTGAGTCGCAGCTAGTAGTTCGTAGCGATACTAATTATTTTATGCTGTGTCAATCCGGGACGTCATTTGGGGAGGGCAGGTGTAGGGATTTGCTCCCCCCCCCCCCCCCACCTTGAATTTTGGCCAGAAACATGCATATCATTTAATTAAATACTATGAGTCTTAGTGAAATCGAAATATTAAAAAAGCTAAAACGACGCCCCTGAATCTAAACCTGAAATTCTCGAGTTGCCCACAAAGAAAACCCAAATAGTCTCGAGTCTATCCCGAAAATGTTTTTTAAAATATGTCATTTCAGTGAAAACATATCGGGTTACATTTTCACTGGTAGATATATATGTATATATTAAACAGTGAAAATATAATTTATCTGGCAGTTGCTAATAAAATTATATGATTGCGATGAATAAATATAACATTATAGTGAATATGTATTTATATGTTTAAAATGTCTATAAAACTCAATTTGACAGTCGCGAAACGCCTATTTGCTGTTCAAACCCAAATCTAACCTACACAAATCACCAAACCCAACTTGACCTAATGAAAGTTCTAAAACTAATTGTAGTTTAAGAACTTTCATTGGGTACAGTCCAAAATGCAAACCAAACCAACTCATCTCTAAAGGGAAAATAAGCAAAAAAAGAAGTACAGACAGACGTCGCGTTTCGCACATTGCTCCATAGTTTGTCTGCATTTCGATATCACACTATGTTTTAGAAGTATGATAACCTTCCTTACCTAATTTACTACGGATTTATGAAATAAGAGTATTGGTCAAAGTATATTCAAACTGTATTTTGGTCAATAGGAGGGCGCCAAAAAAATTATAGAAGGCAAAAATTCACGTCAAAAGCAATAAAATCGTGTCGGCATTGTCGCAGTAAGAACGTTCCCACTGCGACGGCGACGGCGTGATTTTATTGCTTTTGACGTAGATTTTTGTCTTTTGAAAAGGGATTATTGTTTTTTGCACTCTCCTATTGGTCAAAATTTAGTTTAGATATACTTCAATTGATTCTCTCACTTATTGTAAGTCGTTATATTGTTATAAAAAGTCTGCGGGACGATTTTATTGCTTTTGACGTGCATTCTAACAATTTATAATAGCAATGCCTTACTCTATTTTCAGCACTTCCACTCTCTTCAATTTTTTTGCGAATTTTACTTTGCGAATTGTTTGCTTAGTAGGAGGATAAAATGTATCATAATCTATCCGTAAATTTCGTTACACGGTTCGTACAGAATTTTTATTTCTGTATAACAATGTTAACGCGTTGATCGGTGTTAAGCGATGCATTTCGTTAATATGATGTTGCAAACTAACATTTGTCACTTTGAATACGCAGGATTATTGACAGCTGTCTTAATTACAGTACTGCCATCATAAGAAACTCGAATTGGATCATTCTGTAGAAAATTCACTTATTGTAAGTCGTAATATTGCTATAAAAAGTCTTAATATGAACGCTAGATTCTAATCAGGGTCCCTTTGAATTTGCATGTCATTTAATGAAATACTATGAATATTAATGAAATAAAAATCTTAAAAAACGACCATTGACTGGCAAACCTTTGACTCCTCCTCTCTTGGAAGCTGAAGTTAACAAGAGTTAAAATAGAACACCCCCCAAACCTTCCTCGAAACCTTTAGTTTTATCAAAGACTTCAGACTCTCCTTGAAACAATAAAAAAAAACGTAAAAAAACATTAGGTTGCGAATTTAAATCTCCATGCAGGGCCGGCCCTAGGTTATTTGGCGCCCCAGGCAAAAACTAAATTTGCGCCCCCCCCCCCCTATTAATACTTTAATAACTCATTATATGAGCACAAAAATATAATTTAAAATAAAGTAATTTAATATTATATTTGACACCATACTATTTTTTGAGATTGTGGGTATTTAAGAATTTGTAGCTTTATTTTCGTCGCGATTTTTTACTCGTGAAATAATCTAAAGAGTGCACAGTAGTGTATACAAAAAAATAATATCAGATTATATTTTTTAACAATATGGTTTGATAATTTTAAGTGAATATTGCGCCTTTATTTGGTATCACGGCGCCCCACAAGATCTAGCGCCCCAGGCGATCGCCTGTACTGCCTGCCCCTCGGGCCGGCCCTGTCTCCATGGGACGATGAAACTTCTAGATGTGACTCTGAATACATACATACATACACAATATAAAAAGATTAATATTGGTTATTAAAATGTATTATGAATCACGTAACTAAATTGCTGTAAGCTGAAGTGTACTTGTTATACACGTGATATTTATAATTAATAGCAGCAGTAATAATATTTCACACAATTAATTAAAAATACACATTTCTGTAACATGATATAATATATTTATTATACTGATTTGCTAATGTCTAAAGCAACATTTTTGAGAAGAAAAAAGAAATCTATTAAGTTACGTATAAACAAGTTTATGTAAATTACATAATTTTTACATAATTTATATTTATTTATTTTGTAACATCTATAAATTATTTCAGAGCGTTATCTTTTATAATGTATTATATAAAATATATGTATAATATAAAAATATAATTTCTAGCAATCAATATAGTTGCAAAATATATATAACCTTTTATTTAATTTTTAATTTATACGATTTTTTTAGTAAATCGATAAAGTTACACTTTGAATTGATAAATAAAATGTTTAAGCAGTAAAAAACGAGAACAAAATATTCAAGCTGATTATTGTCTGGTTGTGGCTAATTGTCTTTTATGAACTGTTGACCTTTTCATTTCTGGATAAAAAAAGAAGTTAACAAATTGCTATGATAATTCACGCGTTAGTAGAGATGGTGTCTTAAAACAATATTCACACTACAAAACAGATAGTAAGATCTGTATAACATACTTCGTATAAATATAATTTAAAGTATCATTTAAAACCAAAAAAAACACGATCCAAATGGCGACACGATGTCTATAATATTTTTACTTTTGTTGAGATCACTAAAAATCAATTTATCAAATCCACGTATCTTAGATAATTCCGATTTCTATTTTTCGTTTTTTACTATTTCAAAAGTAGAATAAAATGTTTTAAAGAAAATGAAATAAAGTTTGGATGTCGACAAATATATAAGAAAAAACGTGGCCTATTGCAAACCATTGTAAAAACTTTATCAGTGTTATTTATTGATTCTGCCTTTGCAAATAAAAATATTCATAATATCGATTCGTATCTTCTCTTATCGTATTAAATATATTTTTTTTTCATTCTACAGGGTCACGTACGCATCAACTTTCGACAAAGTTGTAAGAAATATTCAGCTTTCTCCGAGGACTGGATCAGCATAAATATTTTTATGCACATGTGTATGTAGCTTTAAATTAGGCTCGTGAATTTCTCGATATCGATGTTTTATTTATTTCTATATGATAAGTATTTAATGCTTTTATTTTATTTTTGCCATTATCGTAGGTATATTAAATGAGTTGTATATTGATATATTTTTTTACATTAACTATTTTTATTTAATATTTTTTTATAATAATATTTTTAAGATAATAATAATATACAAAATATCTGTTTCGTTAAAATGGCAACTTTAAATAAAATATGGTAAAAATTCTCGCTGCGAGAATGTATAAATGAACTAAATAACACTTGGTTATCATTATCATCAATGTTTCATTTGCACTGTAAAATATTTTTTTTGCCCCTGCAAACAAGCGTATTCATCACAACGACGTACGTGACGCTATTCGGACACATTGAGCAAATGCATCTTTCAAATGAATCATAAACAGACCAATCGGTGTCTTTACAAATACAAAGGAATGATATGATTTATTGTGAAGTATCGAGATATCGAAGAAATGTACTGATCTGAGATTACAAGTCATGACAGGGTTGCCGAATCTCTAGTTGTTCAAATTACGACAGTAATTCAAAATCGTTCTTATTAGAAAGGTAACGGACAATAACAATCTGTTTTCGACTCGAAAAAGTCAAGCGCGTACATAGCGTACAACAGAGACTTTCAGCAAAAACCTCCGTCAGGAATTTCCATCAGATACTTACAACTGACAAGAGTTCATCCCAACTCGTAGCAAGCGGAGCTATGCTGAGCATCGATCGAGACTTAGAAGGCCGAGGAAGCAGCCGCTTTTCACGCTTTCAACTCTGGTTCAGCTACTTAATTCAAAACCTAGAGTTCAACCTGATCTTAGGAGACGACTGGATTCTACAAAACGCACACAAAGTTTCCAAAGCGGATAAAACCGGAACCGGGCATGTTTAAAAAAACGAGAACCAGGTGATTTTTAATGTGTTCCCGGTTATTTTCATTTCAATAAAGTATTTAATTTTTCAAAATGAAACATCTGTTGCTACACGGCTTTAAAGAAATATAATTCGTCGGCTTATTATTATATTTCATGTGCTTCCAAAATGTTCGCTAAGTTTACAGATGCATATGAGCAGGTACTAAGAGTGAGGCATCAAAAAGGATTAATAAATTAAATTTAACACTCAGAAACTATTGTTTGGTAATCAAGTTTTACGATCGCTCCAAGAATAAGCTGACAGCACTGAACTCTAGCATAGAAAGATCCCGAGGAATACGTAACGAGGAACAATCATTGCACAAATGATTTTTGTCAAAAAATACCCATGCCATTAAACTGTAATTTTTGATGGTGAGTTGTGTATGAATGCTCAAAGGATATTATTTTTTATGGAAAAATAGCCGAGAACCAAGTAATGAGATCATCACGTGATTGTTGCGAATTTAATAATTATTTATAATATCAATAACTTTTCCAAATACGGTGGTCGATCTTTAACTGTTTTGAGATAGTTGTATATTTATATATAATTACACATAAGAAATAATATAAAAAAACTGTATAATTATATCTTTTCTTGATTTGAATTAATGTAAATGATTTATATAGAAAAATACACAGAAGCCGAAAAATATATAATATATTTATAAAATAAATTTAATAATAGTCAAGTGTCTAAATAAATTGGTAAAACATAGTTATATAAAAAAGTAGTAAAATAAATCAAAGCAATAAAACATTGAGAATCACTGACCTTTTCTATAATTTACTATAAATATAATATAAAATAATAATAAATAAATAGCAACAGAAATAATTATGGAAAATACCTAAAATTAACTCAAGCCCAGGTGTATATCAGCAAATTAACACTATTCACCGCTCAGCGGGCTAAATATATGCTTAATCTTTCACAGTAATTAAAAATACTTTAATTTTAAATTAAAGCTTTTATATTACATCATTATGAAAAATGATGCCTTTACTTATAATGTTTTGACCAAAAAATAATATTAAAAATAAAAGTGAATTGAATTTCGGCCAAAATGTTTTTATCGGCCATAGTTGGAAAATGTCGAAAATTGAAATTTTTAAATACGACTTTCACGCATAAAGCGCCATAGTCCCATAGCTCGTTTTGGAAGACGATCCGGCTTCCGCCAGTCGTCGGCGAACCGTTCGACCTGTTGGATGCGTCGTGTGCGCTTCGTTGACAGTTCGCGATGGGCGCTCACGTCTCCAAAACGGACTTCGAATGGGTCTACACCGAAGAGCCCCACGCGTCTCGCCGCGAGCTCATCCTAAGTCAGTCCCTGCGATCTCATTGATTCGATCTCATTGGGAAATTTCCGCCCAAGCGCGATTCTTATTTGACTACGCCAGCACGTGCGACTAATTTATCCGATGTTTATCGATACGTATTTCGCGTATGTGTAACGGAAACGTGAATCATAGGCAAGCGGGTGACGCCGGTTGAAACGGAGTTACAAATGTCAACGCTATCGATTGTCGGCAGTCAGTGCATCGCATGTCATTTCAAAATAAATTGCTTGCAAACTTCTTGTTCGATCGTCAGCCAACAAGTCACACGATTATTGTAACAATCTCGAAATGCAAACATACGTAATAGTGTACGTCTAACAAGCATATTTTGATGCCTAAAAAGTTTTGTTCGAGAGAGCTAAAAAATAAAAAATGTCATTTCGGAAATTTTTGGTCACCTTAATGTTTGTAAATTAAACTTATAAAATAAATCAAGTTGACTTACCTATTAATTACGAGAAAAATTTGATGGAATCTCCGGTAGTAGTATTATGTTCATAAAAACCGAAACTGGTGCTAGTTTTAATAAAAGAAACCTGATTAAAAATTTTAAATGTTTAATTTGCTCTTTTAAAATAAGCATCACATTTTTTCTATCTAGATTCTTCTATATGAAAACAACTAGATTTGTCTGTTTCTACACATATTAAAAAATCCTTCTCACTCTAGATAATCTGCCATCTTTCTTAATTTATAATTTGTAATATTTTTTTTTTTTTGTTTTTACTTGAAAAGTAAAACCATGTAAATGGATATTTATCTAATGTTATTATTTTAAGTATTGGATATCTTAAGTATATAAATAATAACTAATGTCCATTATTTAAAAAATTCTCAATTTTTATCAAAAATTGTGACTGAATTCTTAAATGTAACATCTAAAATTTTAGAGAGCATCGCTGTTAAAATATTCATTAATATGTCTTGAACATAAGAATTCAATAAATAATCCAAACCAATATATATCTTAGCTTAAATTACCACACCACAATTGTTTTCAATATAATCGGGTAAATGTTATCCGTGAAATAATTACATTCCAATAAAAAAAAATTGTTTGTCACTGATATATTTCATAGCTGCTATCTATAATATATTATATGTCATGATTAGTCATGTTTGAAAATCTAATATTAAAGTCACAGAACAAAATATATTTGCAGAACAACATAAATTAAGAATGACAATATAATAAATAAAAAGTACACATTTGTAACCCTGTGCCCTTATGTTTTGCTAAATTAAAGGTTTTACGCCGTACTTTAGTTTATTTTATCTGTTTCGTGTAAAAGACTTATAAAAAATAATAAACATTTTTTATTGCAATATATTGCTAAAAATTCCTTCGAGTAATATACTAAATAAAATTTGAAGACTTGTTGATAAGTATTTGTTTGCCATGTACCACTTGTCCGAAAATTTTATTACCAAATACCAAGTGCGAAACCATATTTGCTTAAAAAGCCTTGTCATTTAATGAAATACTATAAATCTAAATATTAAAAAAACGACTACTGACTGGTCAACCTTTACCTCCCCTGAAAAAACCTGATTCTAAACCAGAAATTCTCTCGTTATCCCTCAAAAAACACCTGAAAAAACAGTCTCGAATCTATCAAAAATTTTTTTTAAATATGTTATTACAGTTAAATCATATCGGAATACATTTTCACCAGTAGATATATATTTGTGGCGAGTGCTAGTAAAATTATATGATTACAGCTTTTCCATACGTAGAAATATATACATTTACATATTTATCATTATTTAATTACATGCGGTATATAAATGTTACAGAGAATGTGTATTTTTCAGTAAAGGTTTATTTTCACTAGTAAAGTCCAAATATATTTTCACCAGTGGATATATATTTCTAATAGCGAAAATATAATTTTACTGATGCTGCTCTAAAATGTCTATGAAACTCAATTTGACAGTTGCGAAACATCCATTTGCTACCCAAATATAACCTAATGTAAATTCTACAACAAATTATATTTTAGAACTTTCATTAGCTCAAGTCCAAAATACAAACTAAGCCAACTCATCTCTCAGGGGAAAATAAGCGGAAGAAGAAGTAGAGACATACTTCGCCTCTCACATATTGCTCCATGGTTAGTCTGCACTTGGATTTGGATAAATTTGGCCAGAAAAATATATATTGTGTAATAAAATACTATAAATCTTAATGAATGAAATCTAAATATTAAAAAAACGACCACTGACTGGCTCACTTTTAACTCCATCCCCCCCTGGAAAAAGCTGACGTTCCTGGTTTTAAAGCTGTCAATAAAATGCCATTAAATTGATACTTATTAAAACTCCACGGACATCATTATAGAATACTATTTATTTTCAACAGTTCAACAAAATTGCACAAAAACATTGTTCAACACGTGATCATTGCATGCTTTTCAATTTCTACCCTGTGATTGGTCAGTCACCCTGAGGAGCTGTATTGCTTTTTTGTTCTTATGGTACGGTTGTTGAGAATATTATCTTTTCGCATCTTTCACTATTGTTATGTTTCATTTATTGTAATCCTTGCCTTCTGAAATTATTCAGTCATGTTCTCAGCGATCACGTAAATTCAGTTTATATGGTTTTGTGCAATGACAGAAAAAATAGAACGTAGATTGTATTCCTTGGAGAAGAAATAAAGCAAAACTTTGTCCCTATAAATATAATATATAACCTAAAGAATGTGTGAATGAACATTTTAATAATCACGGCAATCTTTATAACAATTATTATATTCCCACGATAGTGAAATAATATTATTTTTTTATGAAGAGTTATAATATCAAGAATCACATTAATAAAATATGTTTTATCTAAGTTAACTGTTACTGCTTTATCAGTACTTAGTATTGTTTGAAGAGGATAATAAAACACTTGAAAAATCTTAAAATATCACTTTAATTTTTACACGAAAATTTAATAAATATAAATTCTCTTGTGCGAAATTATTGTTAAATGCAAATATATATTCATATTTGTTATATTTCAAATAAAATTAAGTAAATTCTACTTACTTTATCTTATCAATGCTAGTCGAAAGATATATTGAAGGTTGCTTAAATGCATCCACTATAACAGGATGGAAATGTCAACAATGAGCTAGATAACATATTAGCGGTTCAAATAAATGAATGAAGTTGAAATACTATTTATATTTCTCTTGTGGGCAAATTGGGGAAAATAGTAGAAGACCACAAAGTAAAACATGTTAATTAAACATATTTTTAGTGATATTTAGCCATTTGAAAATTTTCTTGTATATTATTTTAAAATGCTAGATAAGATATTTGAAATATTGAGAAAAATATGTATTATTTTTCTATATTTCTATACATTTTTTTATTTTAACAATCAAACTAGTTAATATCAACAGTAAAACTAAATCACATATCTCTCAAAATACATTGTGATGTATTTTGAGAGATATGTGCATTTAAGTAAATAAATTGTTCCATAAAACTAATTATTTGTGCATTAATGTAAGGGAAATCTTCGGATTTTTTCTTTGGAAAAGTTTTCATTGCAGAGTGCTATTTATTATCGCATACTCGCACCTGCAGAGTGTTATTTATTATCGCATACTCGCACCTAATCTGTCCAACAGTAATGCAGAAACAATTTTTTTTATGGAACAATTATTTTATATATTGCTCATTTAAACTGCCCTATTTAAGGACAATTTAAATACTTGTATGCATCAACCCCTTGGTTGCTGAGCCTTTTAAGATTACCATATTTAAATATCGATTTATCAGAAAAAATATTATTTAACCCTTAATCAAATACCCTACAGCCCATTAAAAGTTTTTCCTATTCATAATTCAATAATGATGTTGAATCTGGCGATTTTCGCTAAAGTAGCAAAAATCGATATATATCGGGTCTCGGCAATCAAAGGGTTAAATAAAATTGACTATTATTATAAGTAAAAAAATTACACAATACAATTTTTTTTAAATATATATTATAATGTGTGCCTTTCCGTTTTGCAGAAAAGTATCCAGAGATCAAGAAGCTGTTTGGGTATGATCCAAACTTTAAATGGGTGGTGACAGGAATGGTAGCGCTTCAAATCGTCATGCTCTTCGTGATGAAGGGTCAAAGCTGGCCGGTGACTCTTTTCGTCGCTTACTTTTTCGGTGGCGTAATCAACCATTCATTGATGCTCGGTAAGAATCGTGCACATTGTTGATATTATTGTGCATGCCGACAAAACATAGATAGTTTCCGATATGATAACAGTTTATCGGAAATTGGCTCGAGTGTGTCAACCAATTGGTTATAGATAATCTAACTCATTTACTTTTATCAGGTAAATATATAAAGAAAATAATATACATGTCGATTTTGAATATTAAATATACTTATTTTTAAGTTTTATATATGAAAATTTAATATAAATACATATGTCATTGTTTATGGTCTGCTGGAATTCAACATGGTACTTAGGTACCTAATCAATAAAATATCCATCTATTAAATGGGTAATATTGCTCTTTATTGTGCCTATTAGTGAGATAAATCGTAATATAATCACCCCTATTGTCAATGAAGTGTTTCAACATGTATTATTGTGACTCATTCTAGAGAATACAATTTTTACACTTGACTTAGTATAATGCATTTATTACAACATTGATGATTTTTTTATTAAATTTTAATTAAAAAATAATATTTAAATAATGCCATCCAGAAAAATTATTGTCTGGTTTTTTATAACCATTTTAAAGTTTGATTATTTAGTGGCAAGAAATCATTTTTTTTTTATTTCAAAATTATGTTCCTTTCATGATATATCAAATTAAAATGATATTTTTATTTTATGTGATATATTAATAAAAATATATTTATTTTGCAACATTTATGCAGTCGCTACCGTAGAATATTTTACATTTGACCCTTTCATTGTTTAATAATTTTATCTATAGAGCTAAATAAATATTAATTTTTATTGACATTTTATACACAGCCTGACATTGCAGTCACTGTAATAGTTTTTTTTCATATTTCATTATAATTCTCCTTTCACAAACAACATGTATTACTTATCTTTTTTCTTAAAAAACATATCAACTAATTTCAACATGTGAAGCAGATAGAGGTGTTGAGAATTTCCGGTGATAATATTTTTTTGAAAAAATATGATCGAAATAAATGGCATACGTGTTTCTAATTTGATTTGTATCAGACAGTATCTTTTCTGGATTTTTTATGACTTTTTATAATTGAACAATGCAAATTTATTAACTCTATTTTTATTTTCGTAAATTTCTTATATTTTAAGAAAATCTGGTCACTTGATATACTTATTTTTAATGACTCATCAAATTGATATAGTGTTTAAAAATTTGCTTTTCAATTACGTTTATTGCCCAACACATTTGCAAACTTGATTTATAAAGAAATAAATTTACTATTGTTTCTAACTCTACGAAGTACAGTTATTTTAATAACACTAATTTTCAATGATATCCGACTGTCAAAACTTTGACAAGATTAATATTCCTCTATACTTGATGCAAAATATGTATTTACAGAAATTGAAATGATTTTTAAAGTGGAGTAAATTGGATTTATTTGTATTAAAATCTCTTCAGATCTTTGCGTAAAACTGAGTAAAAATTATTATATGAATTTTAACTATCACAACAAAAAGTGTTAAATAGCTTCATCACTATTGTGGACACAAGAGCTTATGCCTTATTTATAGGGTACTTGTATTTAATTGCTATATTTTGATAACAAAACAAAGATGTCTTTTATAGACAATCATAAAATCACTCCACAGTAGATGATTTTATGTCAAACATGTTATAAAACGTATTATGTCACAGGCTAGAAATATTATTACTATTCAATTTGTAGCTTTGCGTTTTCCTCATTCAAAGACACAATGAGTCATATTTTGCGTTTAAGAGTCAACACATTTTATAGACATACTGCTATCAAACATTCATATTATTCTTTAATCTGTCAATAAAAACTGAATCACTTGACAAGGTAATATCATTTTTAATTGTAATGTATTTTTTATGCTTCTTAGAATCTAAAAATCGAGATTCTAATTACAATTGAAAAAAAACCAATGTGTCACACTAATCAAATTAACTTATCTCGAAAGACTGATGCAATACATCTATTTAATAAAATAAATTTTAAAAATACGTATCATACTACTTGGATCTTCCATATTTTTTTCTTATAAGCTCTAAGACACATTAGATTTCAACGTAAACTTTTCAATCTTACATTTTAAATGTATTTGAATTTTTTGCGAATAAAATATGTACAAATATCAATTATTTTTTACTTTTCAATTAGATTTTAACTATTATAAATTGTTTTAGTTTAAAAATGAAGTAGAAGTTGTTTGCAATTATTTTTTTATTACATCCTTTCCTTATCGTAGATTTAATATTTTACATTGTTTCTTAAGTACACACCAGATAAGAAACTAACATGCAGCTGTTGTGTTCACAGAAAAAAGTGTTTGACACATAAGATCGCTATCAGATACATTTAAAAAGTTTCAGGTGTGTTAACGATAATTAAATTGTCTTTCGCTCTCGTTCCATTCACAACGCGCATAAATAATAAAAGTGCTATAATCAAAGCGATACAGGCAATTGTACACATACGGTGCTTCAATTGATGGCACTTCCCCGTTTATCTTGTGGAACGTCAGATTGTGTCATGTTTACCGGCATGTGATTGATTTGTAATAGCATTGATGATAAGGCTCTGCATGATCGTCTGGACTTTTGGTGACATGTTGTCAGATTTTGATGACATCTCGATCGTTTTCGCAATGAGGTGTAAATTAGATTTGCTCATTTGAGAGAATTAACACCTGCGTGGAGTAAGCGTGAGAGAGGGAATGTGATAATATTGATAATCGACACTCGGATTTGGGTGAAAATTCATATTGTCAATTTTTAATAATTGATATTATAATCAACGAGAAACCTTTGAATACATCTAATTCAAGCAGAATGTGTTGTTTACGCCGTTATCTATCGCATGCCAAATATAACAAAACAATAATAAACAAAATCAGATCTAATCATACACTAGATACTCAATATATAATTTGTTAATAATAGATCTTATTTTTAGCGGTTCATGAAATATCCCACAACCTCGCATTTGGTCACAACAGACCAATGCACAATAGATTATTCGGATTTTTTGCAAATCTACCCATCGGCATACCAATCTCCATCAGCTTTAAAAAATACCATTTAGAACATCACCGGGTAAGTTTCATTCCAAACTAAAGTATACAGACATATAATATACGCATTGATCTAACAGATCTATTCTGTAAATTACAGTATCAGGGTGACGAGAAAATGGATACAGATTTACCAACCTTGATAGAGGCCAAGCTTTTCTGCACCACTTTTGGCAAGTTCATATGGGTGATCTTGCAGCCGTTCTTCTATGCCTTCAGGCCGCTCATCACATACCCAAAACCGCCAAATGAGTGGGAGTTCGTCAATTTGGTGATACAGTTGATATTTGACTTGATCATTATACATTTTTTCGGTCAGTATTATTGATGTGAATTATAATGGATTCAAAACTATGGATCATATGTTATACTAAATATTTTTTGTCATTTAGGAGGTCGCGTTCTGGCGTATCTATTAATAGGATCAGTAATGGCAATGGGATTACATCCTGTTGCAGGTAATATTATTATGCGAGGGATGCTTATAAAGTTCTAGGACTTATGTTCCACTGTTAAATCGGCATGCATTATAGAACTTTGTAAATGTCCTACTTATGTGAATGTATTATGTACTTGTAATAATTAAATATCCATTTTTCAGGACATTTCATATCTGAACACTATATGTTCAAAAAAGGTTTTGAAACATATTCATATTATGGACCATTGAATTGGATCACTTTCAATGTTGGTTATCATAACGAACATCACGATTTTCCTGCAGTTCCTGGTAGCAGATTACCAGAGGTTTGTAAAAATTGATTCCTATCTCTTATTATAACTAGGCAGCAAATTAAATTTAAATCAGCTTTGGGTCAGAATTTTATTAACATCCTAGTCATAATTATATTATTTAAGGTCAGAATAACTATCAAATGATTAGCATATGGTCAGAATAAAAATATGTGACGATCAGAATTAAAATAAATGACGATAAAAATTTAAATAATTAATGGTCATAATTATATTTTTTAGGTTCAGAATAAGTATCAAATGGTTAGAATAAAAATAGCACATGGTCAGAATTAAAAATATAGGACGATCATGTGAATTAAAAATAATATAAATGGGCAATAAATTATTTATTTTTGAAAAATCTTATAAAATATCTTCCTCACACGTAAATAATTTGACAGGTCTATTTAATTGTATGTAGGATGCAAAGGTATTCACCTTACCAAGGACTATGTATTATCATGCTGACCATCTGTCAACAGAAAACTGACCTTGAGGTTAAAATACAGATCATATAATAGAAATACTGACTATTCTTTTTATAATACTGTAATAACTATTGACTGGAAAAAATTACCGTCTGTCAAAATAATTCTTACCATTTATTATAAATTCTGACCAAGCTAATTTAAATTCTAACTAATATAAATTCCGACCAATTAATTAAAATTCTGACCCGAAATTACTTACTACTTCTATATGCTGACAAAATTCATAAAAGTAGTATGAATTAATCATAACTTTTATTTATTTATTATCGATGGATACCAAAATTATTTATTTTACATATACAGCTATCGCCACGAAAAACTATGCACTTGCATATTACTGCTAAAACCAACATTATATTGCATCTTTCACATTTTTTCCACAAACTTTTGTTATAAATATGTTCATTGAAGGGTTAGCTTTCACTTAAAGCAAAAAAATAAAATATACATTTCATGTTAATGACAGAAATTAATTTTTGGCTATTATTATTTGTTTTGTCACAGCTGTCAACAAATGGTGATCTACGACTAGAGTATCTCATGCGAGAACTTAGAAACCTTTATCTTCCGCAAAATTTAAATTGTTTTTAGGATTTGGGTTCACAACTATTATGCCATAAATAATATTAAAAAACACCTGTGTTGAAAATAATAAACATTTAATATTGTGTTATATCGCATTTTCTTCGAATAACGGACAAAATTCTAAGGAGCGAAAAAGTTAACATGTTATAAACGAAAATCATTTTATGGATGTGAGAGATGTTCACTCAATAATGAAACTGTACATTGAAATAAAAGTTTCTACAGGAACAAGTGTGTAAAAATGGGAAAAAATGTGAAAGATGCAATATAATGTTGTTCTCGTGGCGATAGTTGTATATAGAAATAATATATTTTAATAAATAAATTTAGCCATGCTTCAAACCATCGATAGTATATTTATTATTTTACTTGCAACTAACTTCATGCGTTCTATCCAGATATATTTATTATATAAATTATAGGTAAAAAGGATCGCTGGTGAATTTTACGACAATCTACCACAGCACAATTCGTGGTCGAGCGTTCTCTACGATTTCATAACGGATCCGGATATTGGACCATACGCTAGGATCAAAAGGAAGCACAGGGGATTAGCTTCATAATAAATGTCGTTGAATTTTTGTTTCTCTTATGCTAATCACAAATTATTTATATAAATAAATGTGTCATACGTGTTTTAATGCATTCTAGTTTGCCGAGAGCACCTTTTAATTTAACTTACTCTGTGATACGAATTGAGTGTTAATCTAAGTATCCGTTAGGATTGATTCAGTTTTTTTATTAATCAATTCCTAGGTCAATGAGATTGCGTTGTTTTTGTAGCATAATGTACGTATTATTTATTGAAGTCTTTATATTTAACCTCAAGTTTGTTTGATCAAATTGTCTGATTAAAAAATAACACGTTTTAAATTGGTTAACAGTATTAAAATGATTCTTATAGATTCTTCTAGTCCTCTCTATGTGCTTTTATAATGATTTTCTCGAATTGACGCCTATAAAAGTATGCGCATTTTGAAGATTTGTGTCCTTGTACGTGTGTATGTACATATATATTTATATGAAATACTATTGAAATGTATATTTATAGATGATTGTTTTTCCGACATGGCTTTTAACCATGTTCGTATATTAAAACAATAATACTCAAAAGAAATATTAAAAAATGCATATATTCTATCTATATAAATATACAAATGTTTTGAGTACTACGACATTGTAAGCAAGTGGTTTATTGCTTAGAATCTCATTTATGTACATATATATATATATAGAAAATTTCTATATTTTTGTAACTTCGATATGTATGTTGTAACAAATATTAAATATTATTGTGATAATTTTCATTCCTTTTTCCGTTAATTCCTTTAGTAATTTTCCTAGTATAAAGTCAAACCCCGGCACTTTTTTTGGATTTGTGTTTGTTAATATTATTTGCTTTATTTATTTTACTTTAAACCTCTTAATTATTAGACTCGCTTGAAGGGGTGACGGTGCTTTTAGATAATCTGCAACTTACTTTGCATCTATTGTAGTTTCCGTCGCAGGATCGTATGGTGTTAATACCTCCTTCAAATAAACTGCAAAAGTATCGGCCTTATCATTATCACTTCTAGACCATTTATTGTTTCCATTTCTAATCGGCGGCGAGTATGTTATGGGTTGCTTTAGCTTCTTCGTAGCTTTCCACAGCGTGTAGTCGTTGCTTTTTGATACTAGTTCTTCAAGTAATTTTGAATTGAATCATTTTTTAAGTTGTATAATAGAGCCTTGAGCTCTTTACGGCTTTATTGAATTTTCTTTTATCACTTGGTAATCTTGATTGTTGCCACTTTTTGCATAGCTTATGTTTTTCGGCTATTTTCTTTGTTAATATAACAGGGTGATTTTCCATTTATATTTGTATTAACACATTACAGTCCGCTATTTTCGCGAAATTTTAAATGTTTTGACAAAGTGTGACTTTTATCAAAATAATTATAAATATATATTTATTACCAACTCTTGATAAAAGCTTAAATCTTCTTTACGTTCGCGCGATATTTTTAAAAGTTTAAGTTCAATTATTTGTAATTCTGGAAAAGGATAAACAGATTGACTCCAAAATTTTGCTAACACGCGAAAATGCGTAAACGAATCATAATGTGTTAAGATTGGGTGTAGCTCCAAGCTGCTGCTTGAATTGTCTTTGTTAGGTGTTGGACTGCATGTTCTACTTCATCATTGCTTTTCAAGGAAATCTTTAATTTGGTCAAAGTTTTCTCAGAACAAATCCCAATCAGTTTTATAATCATATAAAGTAGGAGTTTGTCGTTAATAGATTAAATTGGTCTGATGACAGCTTGAAACACGATTCAGCTAGAATTCATTTTACATCTATTCCTTTGATAATGCAAAAGTCAGGTAGTTTTTTTTTTTATCAGTTGGCCAGTATCTTTGTTGTCCTGTTGAGATCCACGTTAAGTTATTTTCCACTACTGCTTTGTACAATTATTTTCCTTTATTGTTTATTTGACTTGATCCCCATAGAGGATTTTTGGCATTATAATCCTCCAGCAATAAATTTATTTCCGTTTGCTGAAAAAGGATTTGTAGTTTTCTTTTTTATTATTGCACTTTGCGAGACAATACACGGCGGAAAGCATTAATGACGAGTAACTATCTTGAATTTGAATGTTAGTCGCCTGAAGGTATTCTTCTTGAAAATTTTCTTCTTTGTAATGTTGAATATTGCTTTTAATTATTACTGCTGTGCCTCCGTGTGCAATTCCGTCTGAGTGTCTCGTGGAATAAATGCAGTATCCAGGTATTTTAAAATAAGTTTTTTCCGTTAAATGAGTGGGAGACCATCAAGACCTCTATTTTGTGTTGTTTGAGAATTTTTTTATTTCTTGTGTGATACACCGTTGGCATTCCATATGGCAATATGTAGTAAGATGGTTATTTTGCAATTTTAGAAACAACTACTGTTAGTAGGTTGAGCATATAATACTCATTTATTGCATCAACTCTCATCATTTTTTTTATTTCGGATAAGTCATTATTTTCTTCTAAAATTTCGATCGGATGCATAGTGTCATTTCTAACTTTCTTTGCATGCGTTAGTTTGCTCTCTGTTGTATTTGCGTTAGTTGGCCCTACTTGAATTTCTTTTCTTCGAAGTTGTGAACGCTGTTTTTGTTGGAGTTGCTTATATACCAGACAACCTCTATAATTTGTTGAGTGATTTCCATTGCAATTTGCACATTTTACTTCATTAGTTTTTTCTTTCATTTGACATTCAGTAGTTAAATGCTTCCCTGCACACTTAGCGCAACTTGGTGATTTATTACGATAATTTTTGGTATGACTGTATGTTCGGCATTTCTTGCATTGAAGTATTTCGTTTTTAATGTGTGGAGCTTTAAATTTTACAACCGTATTCATTAATAATTGTATCTTATGTATATCTTTATTATTTTGTTTAGGTTCCAGATCAATGTAAAACAGTGATAGTGTTTTTTTATATATATATTTCTTACATTATGTCCTTTATTTTTTAGTTCTTCCTTTAAGGATTCCTGGTCGGATGATAATTGTAGATTATTCAATACTACTCTATAGTTTCTCTCCTGTTTTTTTTTGTATGGATGAAATTCTGTCTTTCTTTCCTTTAGGGCATTAATGGTTATACTGTATTTATCGCCATTTCTTAGTTGAATTATAATCTCTTCATTGTTGGTTGTCTTGATTGTATATTCGATAGTTAACAAGCTTAATAATGTTGTTAAGGGTTTAATATCTTTGAAGATCGGTGGTGGTTTTAGTTCATCTATGGTACAAATTTTAATGTTTGTTCCGTTGTCTTCTTGGAGTCCATTGTATCTGTTTTTTATTTGGGTTCCCCCGAGCCAGTAATTATTTATTTTTGTTTGGACTAGATGTTCTGGACTTCTTAATCTTTTTCGATTGTTTGTTGTCACTGTTTGCCATTCTAGGTTATCGTAGTTCATTTTTTTGCACCAGTGGCGCTATACACTTGGTCAGCTGCGATAACGGTAGTTTTTTTTTATACACGCGCACTCACTAATACTTGGACTTTGGATTTGCGTTTGCTATTCGAGTGACCGTTTCGATTTGTAATAATGTTGAGATGGATATTTTAATGTACGAATAAAAAGTTTAATAAAAACGAAACTTCTTTATTGGTTATATAGTTAAAAAAATAAATTTGATTTTTCGTAACTAAAAATAAGCTTATAAATATAATGGAAACTGTTCAAATATGTATACATTATTTACAAATTAATTGTATAATAATAATAAAAATATATAATTTTGAAATGGTAATATATATCGTCGGTTTGGAAGCATACCATCACAACTCAAAAGAAATTTAAATTGTTAGATTATGTTTGTGACAGTCCATGTATCCAGCTGTTCCACGCCATTATTCTAGGAGAGAGTATGTTTTCATTGCGGAAACGTAACTTTTTTTGATTTGAAATTTACGTCTTTTAAGATTGTGTAATTTTATGTTGTGAAAGCGGAAATCTAGTTCCTATTGCCTACGTTAACAGCCACCCGGAAACAGATTTATGTCTTTTAAGATTGTGTAATTTTGTGTTGTGAAAGCGAAAATCTATTTCCTATCACGCTTGTTAACAATGGGATACAGATTTACGTCTTTTAAGATTGTGTAATTTTGTCTATTCTTCCAAGCCGATGATGTTTCTTATATTATTCTTTCATTACAAATAATCATAACATAAAAATATATTTGTACATTGAATTTTATACAAACGATTTGTTTTTATTTCTAGTTAAAATATTCCTTTAACATAGCAGCCTCTGCTCTCATTTCGCTCAACTCTCTAGGTGGCTTCAATGGCATGCTAATTCCACGTCCAGGACTAGCGTCATGCTTTGTCAACTCTAAATATATAAGATCAACATCTTTGAAGTCCCCACGATGGCGTGGCATTACATGGCAGTGGACATGCTGTAAATTAAGTGAGTTGGTGTTTAGATTGTCTTTATATACTACTTATGCTTATTTATTATATTGATCATCAAGAAGTTTTATGTATATATTTAGAAACTCACTTCCACAGTTTGTCCTGCATCTGGACCATCTTGTACAGTAACTGTTGAAGAATTTGTCTTATGAACATTCTCCATAACCTAAAATTAATTTTAATAAAAATACGTATAAAAAGATATTTTTAACAACAGTCATTCCATTTTGATAACCTTTTGAACTTTAATCACAGTTTTGAAAAAGTCACATATTTCTTCTGGCGTTAAATTCTGAGTTCGTTTCGCCACTCTTTTAGAAGCAACTAGAACATGTCCAGGCACGACGCATCTGAAATATTTTTAATTTACTAATAATAAAAATACACATCAGAATATTACTACAAAATTAATCTATACCTTATATTCACAAAGGCGTATGACAAATCAGTTTCATAAAAAACAGTTGATGCCCTAATTTTAATATCGGAAAAGATCTGATATGGTTCGTCTAATTCTTCTGTAATTTTTACACTTATCGCATTCACCTTGGAATCTGAATCGTCTCCTACTGGTTTATCAGTTGATATATGATCCCTCAATTGAGATCTACGAACACTTTGATTGACAATATTATATATGTCATTCCTGAAAATAATTAATTATTATTGAATAGTCTTATTTATATTTACACTTAATATATAACCTTCGATGCTCAAAAACAGGCATGTTTCTCCTAACGTTCTGTAATCTATCATAATCCAACTCGGCTATGGCATAACATGGTTGATCACTCTTATTACCGCAAGTTGCTATAACTTCGCCCCATGGATCTACGCACATCGCATGACCATAAGATTTCCTTTTCTTGTTATGTTCGCCAACTTGAGCGGCCGCTATCACAAAGCACTGATTTTCAATAGCCCTCGCTCTATAAAAATAATATTTATTACGAATGATCTTTAAACAACAATAGCAACAGCTAAAATTTACCTTAACAAGACCTCCCAATGGGCTTGTCCAGTGGCGAACGTAAAAGCTGATGGGTAAGTCAAAATATCAGCTCCAAATTTACTAAGCTGCGTACTGAATTCTGGAAATCTTAAATCGTAACAAACCGCCAATCCAATCCTTCCCACCGGACTGTCCACAGGCAGAACTATATGACTTCCAGTTTTAGCCGTATCGGACTCTTTGAGCCGTATATTTTTCTCTGGTATTTCCACATCGAATAAATGAAGCTTCCTATACGTTTGTACAATCTCCCCACAATTATCAATTATAACATGAGTAATGAAAAATTTAGAATCGTCTTTTTCATCCTTCTCGTGAATACCTCCCAGAGATAACCAAATATTATTCATTTTAGCGAGATCACTGTATTCTTTTAAGAGATTACCAGTTAAAATTGGTTCTGCGAACTGGAGAGTGTCTTTTTTATTATCACATAAGTAATCGCACGCTTCAGGTAAGAACACCATCTGAAATAATTTAATACATAGATATGAATATAAATACAAATGTGTTTTAAAGTAGAAATAAACTACCTGAGCCTCATCTTTAGAGGCGTCTTTAATGAGAGACGATATAATCTTCATGTTCATTTGTTTATCATTAGTAGAAGTCATCTGGCAAACTGCTATACGTCTTTTTCCTTCCATTTTGTTGTAATTGTAATAATACCTTTTGTTGTATTGTAACAATGTGTTAAATAAGTTTTTCTGTTTGTATCCAACGTATAAGCGATTAGATGGTAAAAGTTTCAGTAGAGAAATGGCCGTAACCACCATCTATAATGTAGTAGATAACAACAATGAATACATTGATTTAATAGTCTATAAGCATGTTGATACTTAATTACCTTTTATGTGAAAATAAATATGTTTTATAATCTAATATAATAAATATGAAGATTTATCTAAGGAGAAAAAAATAGAACAAATTGTATAAAAAGGGGAAGTAATTATTAGGTATAAATATATATAATAATGCATGTTTATAAATTACTCAATTGATATGATAAGACATAAAATAATTATAAAGTGGATCTAATTGAACAAAATGTCTAATTACTTTATTACAATGATAATAAATATTATTATAAAACTAATGCTCATATTTGGATAGCTTTCGACCAAATTGTCATAAATTGATTACATGTTTATTTAATTCTATGAAAGTGCATCCTAAAAAATACGTACTATTTTATATTGAAACGGTGTGAAACAATTAATTACCGATGGTTAATGCGGCGAGATCCGCCACAACCTTCAATCAGTGCAGTCACAACAAATTACAACTGGCAGCTGATACAGTGTTGTCACACTAAAATATATTTTTTTATCAATAGTGATAAAAAATTTGTATAAAGTTTTTAACCCATATCAATATGCAACTTGACATTTACAAATTATTTTTGCGGTTGTATTTATTTATACACTGCGATAATCATATTCTATAACTATATAATACATATTTTATAACTACAGCAAAAAAACTATTAAATTATTTAAATAAAATATAAATAGGTTATCGGTAAATGTAAATATTTCCTTGCAATATAGGAAGTGTTATCCTAATGCATTTCAATAGGGTAAATACAATCAACAACTACGAAGTAATTAAACCCCAGACAAATCTAAAGATCTAATTTAATGACATATTTATTTATTATAAATTATTATTACAGCTTGCAATCAAAATATGAGATTAAAAAAATATTAGATCCATATTATAATTATATAATATTCACTAATTCTAACAATATATGGTAAAATATGTACTACTGGGAGATCGGATACGACAGAAATAAAAAACTCTGGGATCGTAGGTAGAACCTAGGTTTTTCAGGTATTAGTCGCCGACTATATCACTGGTCTATCGTGTTGGTTTGACATATTGTTGGCCTGTCACTACAGAAAATTAAAAAAAATACATATGAAAAGGGTTATTTTAGTTAAATCCATGCCCTTTATAAGCATTGCTGGTAGATTACATTGCCACTTTTGTTAAAAATATTTATAAGCATTTGACTCAATTGTAATCTAGCTAAGGATGTGCTGGCTGAAAAAACCCCAGTTTATTTTTTGGAAAAACAAGGTTTTGGAATATGAATACACGGCGATGCGAAAACAGAAATTTGGAGAATAAAAAAAATATAAAATACAGATTGACACATTTTTTGATATGTACAAATATTGCAACACTTACATAACAACAACTGTTTCACATAGTGTCAATACTGTCAAAATCATTATGTTAAGCTTTCAATTAAGTTGGGTGGTCACAACGTTGGACAGAATACGTTTTTGACAACAACTACGGTCTCGGATATAAAGAATATTATTGTAAATTGATACAAAATTATTTTGTTTTTATTTAGCTTGTTGATAATTGCACTGTTGTTACATTAAATTTACAATATGTATTTGTATTTTGAATTTTGATTGGTAAGGTGACCAGACGTCCTTCTTTGAGGAGAATTGTCTTTTATTATATTTTAAAAAAAAATTATATTTTACAAGTACAATAACAAATTTATAATAGCTGCCACTATTATATTTTTTTTGGTATTTCAGTTGATATATATTTATGTTTATAATATAATTTATAAATATTCAACATCTTTCTAAAATATATATGCTTGCTGTCCCATATTTATATGCATTAATTATCAATGCGACTCATTAAAATTTCAGGATATGAATAATAACAATATTTACCCTTTCTTCTATAATGAATGTCATAATAAAAAAAAATATTTTGGTGACGGGATGGTGACGGGTGGCAATTAGACACAGATTGAGCCGCTGCAGTAATGTTTAATTGCGATATGAAATTGCTTACATGGTTATATAGATCATAGTTTCTTAACCGGTGGTCCGCGGACCACTGGTGGTCCGCGAAGATTTTTATGATCGAATTTTATGCTGTATTTCACAGATTTTTATATTATATTTCATGTTACTGACTGGTTTAATATACTTAAATATGGTTATATCAGCAAACTGTGTTGCAAAATTAATTGTTTTGAATAAAAAAATCAATTATATAAATATTTATTATTTTATTTTAATGTTGATGGTCCGCAAAACATTTTTTGATTTTTTTGATGGTCCGTGGATGTAAAAAGGTTAAGAAACTATGATATAGAATCTATATCATAGTTTCTATATCTATATCATCTATATCATAGAATCTATATTATATTTATGTATAGGTTTTTATTATGGCCAAAACTTGGCGGCACGTAACGGTTTTTCACTCGAGTGGCAGCCCTGGGGGGACTCGCAACGGCCGGTTGCGAGCCTTTCCGCAATCATCTATATTATAGAGTCCCCCCAGGGCTGCCACTCGAGTGAAAAACCGTTACGTGCCGCCAAGTTTTGGCCATAATAAAAATCTATACATAAATATAAACAGGCCCCACACTATTATTACTAGGCTTACCATACGACCCGATTTCGCACCATTGGTTCCAGTTTCAAAAAAATTTCAAATAAATTTTGGGTTTTAAAAATAATAATTCCAAATTTTGCCCATCACTATCAATCGTACTACGATTGAGACGTTTTTTTATTTCCTATATATTTTTTAACTGGCAATACCAACGTAGTCGCGGTGTCTCGATTGATGATGTCTGCTGTTGAAGGGTCTTCCTCTTCGCAGGTTATGTTATTGTTTTTCTTTCATTTTTACCTTTAATTCATTTTTATTATACGAGAAATTGAACTAAATACATTCCAATCAATATTAAAACATATTTATCGGTGATGTTGATCTTAAATGTCAAACCATAATAGCAAGTCATATACTGTAAACATTGATGTAAAAAGTGATTAATGGACTGAAACCTTATCTTTACTGCGCAGTTGTGACTTTCTTCCCAATGTGAAACACGTTTTATACCATACTGACTGCATGAAACTTGAGAAGCTTTTTTACCTGTCAAACATTTCCTTATATGTAACTCTAAAATTAAATAGAAATATATATTATATTTTTCAGGGCCCACCAATTAACAAAATAAGACACGAATGGTACCAAACGGAGACTCACGTAATCGTTACGATCCTATTAAAAAATGTTACAAAAGAAAAGTTAAAAATTGATTATGGATCCCATTTAGTAATTTATTATGATTAATATATTTGTAGACTTGTGGAATTTTTATATGTAATAGTAATATTTAGCTTTCAGTGTCATGTCCAATACCTAACTCGGAGTCCGAATATAGCCTCGAAGTTGATCTATCGCATGAAGTAAACCCAAATCAGTGCACTCATGCGGTCATGTCGACGAAAATAGAAATAAAATTGAAAAAAATTCAAGGTTTGAGATGGGATACTTTAGAGAGAAAGGCAGATCAACCGTTAGTAGATGATGTTAAACCAATTCCTCAAGGTATTCATAAACAATGTCCACTTTTGTGTCTTCCCTGTATTTATTTTTAAACATTTCAGAAATCGTTGACGCGTCAGGTCCAACTATACCGAAAGCTTACCCGTTTCAAAAAGATTGGAATAAAATCGAATCAGATTTGAAGAAACAGGTACAAATTCATTATTTTTTATATTGAAAAATGTATAGGAATTTAAACCATGAAAATGAAGATATATAAACATTTTGTAGAGAAAATGTTATGTTATGAACATTCATTAGACCTTTAAAGTAGTTTTAATATTTTTTACTACAACTTTATAAAAATATTGTTAGTTTATAATTAATTGTATAATACCTACTTACGGATTTTAACTTCAGAATATGTATACTTTATAGGAGGCTGCTGAAAAACCGGAAGGCGACGAAGCGTTGACAAAATTGTTCGAACAAATTTATGGCCAAGGTTCTGATGAGGTTCGCATGGCGATGAACAAGAGCTTTGTACGTATTTTCCAATGCATATTTTAAATTACTTTTTCAATGTTATAAATTTAATATGTTTATCTTCAGATGGAATCAGGTGGTACGGTTCTCAGTACGAATTGGAAGGAAGTCGGAAAGGAAAAGGTCAAGATACAACCACCTGACGGCATGGAATACAAAAAATGGGACAGTTGAACTAGTTTAAATCTCGTAACTGCTGTATATCCCCCTTTTCGGCTTACCGATGATTCGATTCGCTGCGATCGAATATTAACATTTGAACCAAACATTTTTGTATCTATATTATAAACGAGGATTTGCTATTTACTGTCTCGACGGTTCATTGCATTCGAGCGTATTAAATACTAACTTGCAACGTTTGGTTTTATTTTTATTATTAGTAATTAAGAAAATACTGTTTTTAAAGTGTAAATATATTTAAAAACATACTTACTAACAATTTTTCTTCAAACAGAAAAATTGTATATAAATAACAATTTGATTATATCTAAAACAACAATTTTGATACAAACGTCTTAAAAACATAATTAAAGCGTCATATCGATGGCCTTGAGTAAATTAACTTAATAATTGTCAACTTTATATATAAAAAACAAAAATCATTTGTCTTCTTGACATTCGGGAGATGCAACAGAAATGCAGGATTATCTCATTTACATTTAAAACCATTGATATATAGGGTAAAGGAAAAACAACTTTAACTTAAAAAGGAACTAACTACATGTTGATTTTGTATATTTTCACATACACTTTCCAACTATGAATATTGTGACAAGGCCTAATATTGAATAAAAACAAATAGATTGTAACTTTTCATCGTCTATTAGAGGAGCTACGTTTCCCACAGAAAACCGTTCTTTATTTTCATGAGTGTGAATCATGTGATTAGTCTTCTGGAACTCTGACTCGACCATTTTCTCAATTTTGATGATATAATCTGAAAGAAAATTATATAAATTAACCCCGAGCGTATTAAAAAATATGTTAACAAATATCAATATTATACCGAAAATCGTCTGCTGGTTAGTTGAGATTGCTATCACTCTCGATTCTAACGATTTCAGTTTTTCCTGTGTGCTTCCTTCGCTAAAGTTGAGATTCCATAATTTTGAACCTGATCTCTCTTCCGTCATCATGTCTTTGAATTGATTCATTTTTATTTTGTTGTTAATTGTGCTGCCCAAGAATCCGAGAGCAGTGCCTATTGATAAATAATTTATTTAAACATTAACCAAAATATATTGTGGAGTTGCTGCAAAATTATTAATAACAAAATGACTGCACTCTTTGTTAGTATAAATTTTATATATACATTGTAAAAAATATTTCAAATTACATAAAGAAACCAGACAGACAAGTGGTATAAGTTAGTGACTTTTACATGTACCTTTTTTTTACGTACCCTAGAATTTTAGTCTGGGAGATCGGAATTAGTGACTACTATAGAATTATAATTCCAATCGATATTCAGATAAGATTTTTCCTAATCTCACAAATTAATATTTTGAAGATTAATCTAGGTTGTACATATTATGTATTACATATTATCTAATAAACAAAATTATATATAGAAAAAAAATACTGTTTTGTTGTTAAACAGTAATAAATTGAGAAGGATCAGTATTGATGATAAAAAGTGTGTATTGTACAATCTGAAGAGAAAATACTACACTACCCATCAGAGGTCAAAAATGGTTGATATTACCCATTCTCTTGATTACCATCAGCGAACATAAGGGGTAGTTACTACCACACCCTTTTAAGTGTTAAATTATTGCGGCAAACTGTCGATATATGGCCATTATTTATTAACTCTTAAAAATGTTCATTCAATATATTCACTAACCTGCTATGGACGCCAACAGATACAAATATTTATTTTTTTCCGCGTAAACTCTTTCAGTTTCCTGACTTAACTTTACGGCGGCCGTCATCTCAGTGAAAAATTCGCGTTCCACCTTTTCTATATTTTGAAATTCCGTTCTTAACGATTCTTCTTCGATTATAATCTAAAAATTGGGTATAAATTAATAATCGCATTTAAATTATGAATACAGTCCGAAATGGGGATACCTTATGTTCTTCGGTAATTAACTTTAAGTAGTTGGGGTCTCCTTTAGATATGGTTTGCATCTCATCGTGTATGGTTTTCAACCTGGACTGACTGTTTATCAGATTGTCGCCCGCTTTCCTTCTCATCTCTTGAGCCTTGATGAACTTTTCCTAGAATTTGAACGTCGACGATGCATAAGCGGCGTGGGACGTTAAAGGGTCATCGCTCTATTGTTAGACGCGTCGTCGTTAGAGTGAGTGAGAGATACCGAGCGAAAGGTAATTGGTGAAGGTGTTCGGCAGCCACCTGAGCGGCGATGACGTTCTTCTGCAGGAGGCGCACTTCGTGGACCCCCGTGAAGGCTTCGTAGCGGGTGACGGCCTTCGACAGCGAGTCCTTCGGGATCCGCTGACGGACGACGCCAATCGCGGACTTGACCGCGGTCAGCGCTCGACCGGCTCGCGAAGTCATCTCGGCTGTCAAAACTGTTACGTCAAACGCGAGAGGTTAGGAGAGAACCTTGGACGGGGTTGCCAGCGCAACTGTACTCGACTAGTGTGAACGACAATAAAATAGTTCAGCAATCATTATATGTATGCACATAATCTCTTTTAATGGTTTAGTAATGCTGGTTATTTGAATGCTTATTGTATACTTTTAAATCAGGCATGATTAAAAAATGTTTACTTCTTTTTTAAACACAAATAAAAAATTACATAATTACCACCGCCCATTTGATAATATTTGTTAAAAATAATAATTTTTTTTTTTTTTTTGGAAACTATGGTTTGTAGTTTGTGTTATTACATTATTATTTGTCCAAATCTACAAAAACGTATATGGGTATTTAAAATCACTTTATAGAATATTTAAATCGTATAGGAATCAAAACAAACCAAATCACTGCAATGTTTCTTTGTAATCAATGTCATTTTAAAATCTTTGTAGCTCCGTCAAATCGATACCGTCGAAGTCTGAAAAACGCAGCCGCTTCCACTTACATCGTCAGATTTAATTTAGTAGATCAATCGTCTAAAAGTGCTAGGAAACAACTTCTTATTCATCCATAAAACGAAACATGCGCGTTCTTAGGGCTTAATATTATTTAGGGGGTCTCACGAGTTCTCTTGGAAAAAAATATGATAAAAATATTTATTTTTGTATATCTTATGTACTCAACCTTAATACGATCTTCAAAAAAGAAACATTATTTTCAGATATAATTACATTACAAATTAAAAATAAACGAAACAGACCACATATTTATTGCTCATTTTTATAAACTATATATACATATATAGCCTAACTAATGCTGGGCTTGGGGTCTTCAGAAAGCTTGATCTACCACTGCGTTCTCAAAGTAAAGATTTTTACGAGGCATAGCCACGACATAGTTTTCATTTGTTGCAGAAAATTGAAAGGCCAAATTTGTATTTGTTATAAATTATATGTTATTTTGTAGTTTGAACTAAAATATAAACACGTAATCCATCATATAATTTTAATTTGGAACAAAAAAATGATCTCTTAAATCCTTCACCGCAGCTGATATTTTTGTGGGGGAGCACTTATTTATGCCATAAGTTATTTAAATATTATTTCAATAAATTAAAATATTATTCAACCTTAAGCAATACTCGATGTAACGAGCATTATGAGTAACGGGTGAGTAATATGATAATCCAAAGGCGCTGCACTTACTTCGACAGTATCGCCGCGGCTGTTCTACTGGGAGGTCGTATTCGCACTCGCTAGAAATTGACGTCCGTCGACACTATTTTTATTATATCAAAACTGTATTATACTCAGTGAAGTGACTGCGTGTTATTTACGAAAACGTTACAGCGCAACGAAACGATCATGTCTAAGGTGAGTCTTTTCTTTTATTTATCTTTCGAGGCGGCTTTTCCGGCGAAGGCCGGTGCCGGAGGCACGGCGCCGGCGGAAAGGTCGCGCGATATTTTATACGGTATTTTCATATTTTTGCATTCGTGCCCGCGAATCGCTTTTATACTTTTCGCACAAACCGCGAATCGATAATCGGCGAAACCGGCGGATTTTCGAACGACGTACGTAAGGCGCTTATTTTGAATCGATCAGATGTCAAAAGAGGGTGCTAAGGGGGTGAAAAAATTGCGCTTTTAATCTTACAGATCATAAATTGTAAACTAATACTTAAATATTTCTGAACTAGGTTATTTTGCAATATTTTGCAAACTTTCTAATTGCACTAGCATTGTAATTTTATTTAGCAAACTTTCGTCATACGTAGTTTGGTACTGGACAATTTAAAAATAACAAAATAACACCGACTTGGTTTTGGCCATAATAGATCGATATTCGATCGGTTCGGTCGTAATAAACGAACGTCTTATTCGAATTAAAAAAATATTCGAGTCGAGAAATAGTAAGATATGATGCGCTTTTTATAATACTTTTTGCGATAACACTTCGTGATTTTGCGATCTGTGGTGAGCTTCGAACGAAGTATATTTATAGTTAGAATGTTTTATCTGCGCATGCGCAATGCCAAATACGACGAAATAATAGTAATCCGTTCGCTTTGCAAATTTGGCCATAAAGCGATTCGTCGCGGGCATGTCGTTTCTTCAGAATATTTCAATCAGTTCGTTTCGTCGATATTTTACGTCGTTGTTCCTCTTTTATGTCAAGTTTCTCAACAAAAAGGCAATAATATGTTCTTTTCTTCTTTTTTACGTTTCGTCGATGAGTTTTAATGTACATTTACCTCGAAATAAGTAAAATTCGTGTGTGTATGTACATTTTAAGCGGCGGCCATTTTAACATCCTTACAGCAACCACTAAGATGTTACTGATTAAAAAAATCGCGAATATTTTAATTAAATATATTTTCCCTTTACTTTGCCTTTGGCATTCTAAAAACAAATTATTTTTTTGGTTCCCTGTTCGCCAAATGCAGTATTATTAGATTTTCGTGCATTTTGGCCATTGGCCTGTTTTTCAAATATAATTCATAAATACTTGTGCTTTTATCACCAAAAAATATAAGGTCAAATAAACGCCAAAAAAGAGGAATTTAGTTAAACAAAACATTAGTGAAATCCTCATTTCGGAACACCCAAGAAATTCGAAAGCTATCATTTTCCAAATCATAAAAACTTCAACTTTTTTTCATAAACTTCGAGACACACGTATTAAAATACGCATAGCCTCGCATCGAGCCTTGGATGTTTAGCTTTCACTAAGGAAATATAATAGGTGAAGCTAAAACAATAACACAATTAGTTATAAATTGTCTTCCCTCCCATTCGTCTAAACTTCCTAGAAGGGACCAGTATAAAGGATTTGATACTCGACAATCACTCGGCGAACTTATTCCAAGACGATAATCACTTTCAGGTTCGTTAGAAAAAGACTCGGACTGACTTACAAATCATGGTCTCTCTTGACAGACGAGCAGGGCTAGCCCAAAAAGGTTCAGCGCCCTGAACTCCTAAAAAAACAGGTCATTTGGGAAATTTTTCCTGAGAGCTAAAAAAGTAGTCACCACGGAAATTTTTGTTTAAAATCTATTTCGTAAATTTAAAAACGGACGACATATTGACGTGAAAGCTAAAAAAGGTCATGGAAATGGTTCAAAAACTCCGATTTTAATAAGGGCAAATTCCTGAAAGAACTAAAAAAAGTTTTCACGGAAAAACCGTGACACGGCTTTTGTTTGAGGATAATAAATTTCTGCAGGAGCTAAAAAAAGGTCATTTAGAAAATTTTGTTCAAGTACGCGAACACCACAGTTTGACATTTATTAATTTTACCATTGCGAATATAAAAAAATGCATTCCTAATTTGACTTTAAAACTTTGACAAATAAACAATTATCACAAATAAGAAGCGCGGTAGTCTTGCTAAAAATATATTTTTTCCATTTTCAACAAATACCTACATACAGACTGCCTAGAAAAATCTAGTTAAGAATGGAATGACGTAGTACGCAACCTCTTAGACCAGTGGTTCTTAACCTTTTCAAAGTCACGGTGCACTTTTGATCATGGGAAAAAGTGGCGGTGCACCAGAATTAAGAGGTCGAAAAAAATATGTGGACATCATTTTTATTACATATTTTTAAAAAATAATAGTTACATACAAAATTACATACAAATTTTTCACATATTTTTTTAAATTAAATTATATAAAAAAGTTTAGTATTGAAAATAAATTTAGGTAGTTAATTTTGCCCTAGATCCAATTTTTAATTACGTGTTTTATTAAAAATATTTGTATTAATATTTAAAGGTGCTCTTTGGGTGGCAAATCTAAGTGGTGCATTTACCCCCCTTTGTTTACCCAAAATGACGTTCCTGCTTAACGTCATGGAATTTATATGATCAATCAAAAATTAATTAATGTGATACCTGAGCTTGTTGGCTTTTGCAGATATCAGAAATATTAGGTCGAATATTTTATGTAGTTACCCTGAATTCTTCGTTTAAATTTTTTCTGTCTTTCTCGTTTTTTAGTTTTCATATTAGTTGTTGTTGAGAAACCAAGCTCACACAAATATGATGTTGAAAACTGTAACAAAATTTTCATTGCCTTCATGTAAACAAGTGAATATTCTTGGACAGTAATCCAAAAATTCTTCATAGTTATTTCGGAAAATTTAATTTTTAGAGTACGATCAGTCGACAATGAGACTAATTTGATGATTTCGTATCCGGTCATAATTTTCTATACTTAAGAATGGAAAATAATGTGCAATATTTTTTTCCAATAAAGTTAAATGTTTTATTATTGCGGAAATAACTCCCTCGGGAATGTTTTCGTTAAGTGAAGGAAACATATCTACTTTTTTTTTCTATTATTTGATTTTTCGAAAGAGTTATTTTTTTCCGAAATCCTGTCAATTTGTCAATGGATGTCATGAATTTGTCGTTTTTTCCTTGAATGGTTGTATTAACATTATTTAACTGATTAAAAATAACTGCTAAATATGCCACTTTAGCATATCAATCATTATTCTGAAGACATTTTACAAAATCATCCATACCATCATTTCGAAAAAAGATTAACAATTCATTCTTAAGTTCTATGAATCGGCATAAAACTTTACCTTTAAATAACCACCTGACTTTAGTGTGAAAAAGCAAACACTCGTACATAGCTTCCATAGAAATGCAAAGTTTTTTAAACATGCGTGTTTTTAAAGGTCTTGATTTTATGAAATTCACTATATTTACAACTTGATCTAGTACAGATTTTACTGCTGCTGGTAGTGTTTTCGAAACCAAAGATTCTCTATGTAAAAAACAGTGCGTAGATATAATATTAGGTTTTCTTGTCTTTGCAAGGGTTACAAATCCTTTAAATGAGCCTACCATTGAAGGAGCACCATCCATACAAATTCCTACACATAACTCCCATGATATTTTAAATTGTTCTAAATATGAATAAATAAGATCAAAAACATCTTGTCCTGTCGTATGCTCGGTAAGTTTTTTGCAGCATTGATTTTGATTCACTATTTTGTTTTCATTTATAAAACGAACGAATCCTAGTATTTGTGCCTTACCGCTAATGTCAGTAGATTCGTCGACTTGTAAAACAAAATATCGATTGGAAAGTTTATCGTCAACTGTTTTCTCAGTATCATCCGACATATTTAATTTTTTTTTTATTGTATCGTTTGAAAGAGGAATTTTCATAATTTCCTTTTTGCTTCATCACTAAACATAATTTTTCCTATTTCACAATATGCAGGTAAAATTAGAGACTCTGCTATAGTATGTGGTTTTAATTGTACAGCAATCTTATATGACGCCAATTGTGCCTTATCGGAAATTTTAACAGTTTTTTTAAAATATTTCGCTTGTTTATTTTGCATGCTTAACAATCTTTTGAAGTAATCTTTACTTTTTGATGCAAGATCGGCGTGCTTCGTAGTGAAGTGGCGATTTAACTTGTCAGGATACATCGCGCTATTGGACAGTTTTTCTCCACATACAACACATAGTGGAATGTGATATCCTTCCTCATTGATGCTAGTAAAACTGAAACGTTAATATTCTTCAGAATACTGTCCATTCATTTTTTTGATTTTACTGGATATATTTTCTTTTGTATGAGACGTATGATGTCTAGTAACATCGTCACTACTTCTTCCACTTGTACTCCCAGTGTCATTAATATTTTGGTCTGATTCACAATTTCGTTTGGTAATAAATTTATCTATTGTGGGGTATCACGACTATAATAAAATATAAATTGATTGAAACATTAAGATTTTACTATTTTGCGGAATTTTTGTCTTTACCAATTTTCTCGCGGTGCACTTGCAATAAGCTCGCGGTGCACTGGTGCACCGCGGTGCACCGGTTAAGAACCACTGTCTTAGACTAATAACTCTGAGGTTAGGGGTTCGAGCCCCGACAATGGCACTAGAATTTTTATTTATAAAAATGCGCTATTATTAAAAACCAGCCCCAGCTGCAGTGACATCTATTGAATATAAATTGTATTACACATAATAATTTATAGTTAATAATATAAATGTCACCGATTCCTAGACTCATTCTGGTGGTTAATACTTACTTGTAGATATTCACTATGTCGATAACACATTGGGCTTACAATGAAAGCATTAATCTCGTTTACTGTTTCTTCGTTAAACGACGCTTAAAAGAGAATGGCGTTAAAACACAGCTTCAATAATTGGATGCAAAACAATGCATTAAAAAATATGTTAAATTAGAGGGGGGGGGGGTGTATAATGTGTTTCATTTTTATTGTGGCCATGATTATTGCTGTTTGTTTACGATGATAAAAATGTACATTCCTTCGGTTAGTATGTCGATAAAATTGTGTTTTTACCAAATTATGTAATAGTAATTCAAAGCTCTTATTAGATTACTCTTTATTCAGAATTGGAATTTAGTTTTATTTATTCAGTGACTAATCGATGATTATATATATATATATAATGTAAAGTATAGTTTATTTTAATTGTTGATCCAATTTCATAGAAATTAATGAATTATGTTTATATTTTTTATTATTATTAGATGACGTTGGTTTTTCATCGCAACGTCGACGTATTTTGTAATTAGTATTTGTATTAACTTTTTGTGCTTATAGTATCATAAAATAGTGTATGCGGATTTCTTTTGAATGGCATTTTTTATTTGTTTGTACCTTACAAAAATATGCATATTATCATAAGATTAACGTCATATAAGCTAATCACTTTTGCAAAAGTATGGAAAAATTAAGCACACGAACGCGAATCGACACAGTTGAACAAACAATATGTGGTAAAAAAAATCGACAATACTCGCTTGTGTAACTTAAAAGATGTTAATCATAATATCCAAAACAATATTCGTCTCTGCTATGCTGTATACAATTTGCAATATTCATTCGCGTTTGCGTCAATGAAACTTTGCTTTTAGCGACAAATTTAAATATAACAAATTATTTTTTCGGCGACGTCTCTCACCGAGCTGCGGCGCAATTTCAATATTGTTATGTCGATTTGGTTATGCGAAGGTTTTTGCGCATGTTATGAACGTTTCAATGTTGTCACGCGATTGCAATAAGTAACATGTACCCCATTCCATCTTCTTGACAAACAATATTTTATAAATTGTAAAGTTGGCTTAGTATTATTAGATAATCTACATTCTAGTATCTTTCATAGTTAGGGATTAAGGCAATGAATTTTCCCAATTTAAATAAGAACGACTAACTGCTAGAAAGCAGTAAACAAATTTGTTTGTGGCTTATCGTTTTGCCACGACCTGCCGATGACTTTCATGCTCACCTTTGCCATTTATTTTCTTTTGAGCCAGCGATCCCATTATGCGGTATGTCGAACGATTTGTGCCGTCTACCACCGCTTTAATCATCTTTTAAAAATCGTCGGAATGAATGAATGATAAATCAGGCGAACCAGAAAGACCTGTCAGGGACCGTTATAGGCTGAAATACATTCGTCATAAATCAAATCTTCTCTTGCGATTTACATAAAAATATATTGTTCTATGAGACTTATATCCACTTATACATACGAGGGTGAGTCAAATAAAAACTAAGCCGCTGTGTTGTCTTGAACTAAATTTAAAAAAATAATCCAATTGAAATTCATTAACGAATGAAAGTTCAGTATGGTGATGCATGTCTGTCACTCCAGCAAATGTACACGTGTACTAAAAAGATTTGCGTTAAACCAGAAAGAATTTTTGTTAGCCTTATAAAGTGACTTATGTTATTAATATTGGTTTTAATAAAAGTAAAACAACTACGGAAAACATTATTACCTTTTGCATATAGACGTTAGGAGGAGGTTTTTTTTAATATCTTATGTATATAATTGTATTATTTTTAAACGTATTAAAACAAAAGGGTTTTTTGAAATCCGAATGGAAAGCTCGCTTATGTAGTAGTGTAATATTTTGCGTGCAACGTAGACTATTGTTTATACTTTATACATACAACTATATCTGTTGGCATGTCCGAACGTAATGTGTTTTTGTAACTTAAACTCATTTCGAGGCCAATGTCGTATTTTCTTATATAAATTATATAATCTGAAAAAATGTAATACAAAATATGATTTGAAATTCAGTTTAGATTTCAGATTAGATTGTTACGCGCGACGAATATCTCGTAGAAATCGTCACTGTTCAATTACGACAACCTTTTATCGATTTATCTTAACACCAGTTACGTGGTGCTTGTGTAACCGATCACCCGTATTTTTTATTTAATAAAATAAATTGTGCATGAACTTATTAACCAGGTGTGTTTACGTATCTAGAGATTCGGGTTTGCCTTGACAGTGACAAGTTTGTTGTACGTATGTATTTTGAGCACTATTTCCCCCCATCTTCGTTTCGATTTAATCTTCAATTCTTTTCGCAATCTTTGTGATCTGCGTACAAATATATTTTACTTTGAACTTCAGCGTCTCTAATCTCACTTTAACCCAGTTAAAAAAATGACGGCTAAACAGCCGCTCGTTAAGCGTTTTATAGACTTGTTCTTATCTCTTATCGTTTCAGATCGAAAACGTTGTTTGCGAATGTTTTTTTTTATTATTATTGTAAAACAGCGATAATTTTACCTTTAAGTATGTGTATTTTGCGACGTACCTTTTTTATTATCTAAATTAATATTTTTTGTCTTATCCCACGTCACTCCTGATTACTAAGAAATTCGTATTCCATTTAAATAATTTGCATTGGATTAGGTTGAACTTCGAATGTTTTTAATATTCGAAGAATAAGCTAAACATCATTTAAGAAATTAACGCCGCCCATGAAGAAATGTTATGATGATGATTTATATAAAAGGTGCAGAAAAACTTTCTTTAAATAAAGTACCATTATGTTTGAAACTCTGGCCAAGCTTTTGAGTCACCGGCAATCAACGCATGAGGAAAAAGTATTAAAAACTTGAGTGTATCTTTGAAACGTAAAGAACACGTGACGCAGGTTAGAATTATATTTGAACTATAATCGTCACTACCATCGAAATAATTGCATATTTTTTAAACCGATGATATCATTTAATATTTTCGAAGATTACAAAAAATCATTTCTCAAAAGTTGACTATTTTGTTGTTTTTTTTACTGATTTTAATCATATAATAATCAGTTTAATTGTGATAATATAACATAACACGGCTATTATACACTATTTACCTTGCTGAAAGAAACAGTTTAAGAAACTTTTAGTAATCAATTCTCTTATTTATCATACCATCATAAGATAATCCTATTGTATATATAAAGAAATAAAAAATAATATTGTGAATCAACCATAATATAGTGAAATATCTTTGTAACGAATACCGAAATAACAAAATTCTCAGTATAACGAATCTTCAATTTGTCCCAGAAAAACTTTCATATAAAAGGTTTTCATTGTAACGAAAACTGATCTCAATATAACGAAATATTTTGATCCGAATTTAAGAATAATGTTACAACTTGACACAATATTTTTCAGAATTCAATTCGTTCTTGCCTTGGCGTGTGCCGGATGTGCGACATTCAAAGTGTTTCACCGACCCTCAAACTTATTTTATAAAACATTTTTTTTACCAAATTTTATTGTGTTCATTACATGGACATTGACAAAAAACGATCTTGTAAGACATTATTTTGATGCTGCAATAATATGGTGATTAAAAATAGAATAAAAATATATCATCATCCTTACATTCAATATAACGAATTTTCAGTATAACTATTGATATGATTGACGATTGTAATATTGTTTTAATTGAGATGTGATTTATTTTAATTATTGCACATTTAATATTAATTTCAGAGAATCCCAATATTTATTTTCGAAAGATTTATCTCTCATATATTGATATACATATTTCTATTCATGTTAAAAGTAACATTAATCAAATTTGAGTTATGAATGTTTATGTAAATATTATAGAATATAAATTACGTAAATACTGCATAGCCATTTTAGTCCCAGACAAATTGGCCTAATATATGCAAAAATAATTGTGATAAAATCATTGATTTGCAATTTTAATTTAATTATGTTATACATGTGTTTTAAAAATTTTAAACTTTTTTTTGTGTACTCACTGAAATATCAGCACTAATATTTAGTAGTTACAACAATAAAAAAAAACATATTTATTTACTTAAAAAAAGAAAATCTAAATCATGTTTGCTTTAAATATACACTCATCAACACTTATTTAAATTGTGTCATTATTCTCAAATGAAAAAGTTTTTATTTTTTAATATACATTTCCCTACATTTTTCATATGCATTTTTTATTTAAATATAATTATTGAGACTAATTTATTGCTAATATTTAACACCGATATTAGTGAAGCATATTAGGGGAAAAGATGTCAATTGAAATAAAAATGTACGAATAGTAAAAAGAATTTCTTTTATGCAATACCTGCTTTTGTTTTCACTTCGCCAGCCATCCCTATAATAAAAAGAACGCGGTCAATTCTCTGTTACATAACAGAATTCCTGGGAACTGCGAACAGGTTTACTTAAATTTGTGCCGAATTTGTGTATATACGAACAGGTTTAATTAAATTTGTGCCGAAATATCGGCCGGTGAGTTTTTTGCATAGAGTGTGCCGATATTTCGGCCTTCTTGGACTAAAAGTAATTGTATTCTACTTTGTATCCTACATTGATAAAACTTCAGTGAGCATCATTTTATTATACGCTTTTGCTCTCAAGCAATACGGACATCGTCGTTTTCGTAGTTCTAAGCCGTTTTCAACAAAATAATGTACGTATTAAAAAAAATAAAAAAATATTTTCGGTACTACCGGTATTTAATTTTGAAATACCGGTAGTGCGGTTGCTCAATTTTTGCCCCAATACCGGTAATTAAGGTATCGGTACTACCAATCCAATTGTCCAATTCGTTGTATGGAACAATTATTTTATTCAAAGACGGAATAGCACAGTCCGTAACGTCTCAGACTAGTAACGCTGATGTTGCAGGTTCGAGTCCCGGCAGCAACACTCGAATTTTTATTTATAAAAAATCTATTGGTTATAAATTATATTACACATAATAATTTATAATTAATAATATAGATGTCACGATTTCCAGACTTTCTATCTGGTGGTTAATACTTACTTGTTATATTTGGTTGACTTATCAGTTGGTACAGATTTTTCCCTTTGTAACGCATTGGGCTTATGCCTGTCAGGATACAACGGAAGATTTAATAAAAGTAAATATGAAGCTCGTTTAAAATTAATTTAATTCGTGTTAATCGAATACTAATATGAGGAAAATTACACTTAAAAACAAAAAAGAGGCATAAAAAATAATGTTCAATGAATGCGAGTCTATAAAAAAATTCATCAGGTATTCGTAATATAATAGTTTTAGAAAACACGTTTATTTTATTTTTCAACATAGTCACCATTTGAATTTTCAAATATTCGAATATATTCGCAAAGTTAAGATTATATAAATAAAAGTATCAAAGCTATATATTTTAAAAACATATGTTTTAAACTTTGTATCAGTAAGATGTTTTACTTTATTCCTGCTTCTGAAAATACTACAATTCGGTATGCTTAAAAATATTACCATAATAAATTACTTTATTTTATTCATTTTAATGAAATAAAAAAAGTCACAATATTATCTTGGAAGTATGAGTAACTTCTTGAATTTCTGCAATTAAAAAGTGTTTTTTTTTCTTCGTTATCTTGTTTGTCGGATATTAGTTGTTATGACCATGGCTGTTATAAATAACAGAAAGACGAGAAGCAATACATTTTTCAATACAAAAAAAGGATATAGTTAATCGATCGTTATATTAGTTTATTCATTACGAACGTTACTTCTTCCTGCTTTAAATTCACGACAGCATTTTACCACATTTTGCCCTGTTCATAACGTCATCACCTTCAACAGAAACAGCAAGCATAATATTGTTGCGATTGAGGCCTCGTAAACTCTACCGCTCGTTTGTTTAACAGAGTGGTTGAATTTATGATTACATTTTTATTGTTATTGTATTTTTACTTTTTGAATATCCCTTATTCGAATAAATACAGTGCCATTGCCCTACAATTACATGACATTTTGTTTATTAAATTATAATGTAGACTACTGCCGTAAATTATGTTCCTTTTTTACTTAACTTATTTGGCAGCCCTAGCTTTTATATTATGTTGACAGTTTGAGCTGCATACTGCAATAATATATCGCAGTTTTAGCCAGCTCCAGATAAGCATATCGATTGATTTCATTGTCACTACATACTCTTTATCAACACATCAAGCTCAAACATGGCAAAAGGTATGCGTTACCCATGGTTATTTTGATTTTTGACACCTCAAAGCTGTTATGCATGCCAGGTTCACATATGCAACTGAGCTGACAATGAAAGCGACACACGTTCGTTATCGATCGGCTTTGGTGCCAAGCAGCCGGCATGTTTTGCGGTTTGTCCACGTCATCGTTTCGCTAAAAACCAGCGGCGGCAATTGCTTCCCAATGTGCGAAAAAAAATCAATTTCGACACACATTTCGCCGCTGCGCCAAACCGGTCGTGCGACTGAAAAAATCTGCTTCGCGAAGAAGACGAAAGAAAGTAAAAAAAGAGCAAGTGGCTTACAATTTGTTGGGGCGCCATAACAAACGAGACTGGAGCCCGAAGATTAAAAAAATGTTGATGTTTCAATGATACCGATGGCATTTTAATTCTAATTTTAGGGTAATAAGTGGGTGTTGAAGAACGAAGCCCATTGTGTTAGTTCATATAGCACAGTATTGCAATATATTATAGTCAGGGTGACGTTTTTATTTTGATCGTTAAAAATTTAATTCTGATGTTCAACTATTTTTTTGCACTTGCTGTCATAAACCTGATCCTTCATATATAACTACAGAAAAAAAGAGGAACACGAATACCAATTAAAATATACGGCTTGCTGCTACTTTGTCTCAGACCTGTCTTCCACGCTTTCCTGAATAATTTATTGCACAGTCAATATCTTTTTGCGCACGTACGAACTTGGTCTCACGGCTCGTGACACTTACTGACATACCACTGTTGGTGAAAATGTCCAATCGAGTGATATATTATAGTTTTCGTGGGAGGATTCTGGACATGGTAATAGTTAAAACAACAAAACACTGATTTTGAAACTTTATTATATACACTATATTACAGATAATTTGTCACAGTGATTGTTTCTAAAACGATAGGTATTAGATTCATCAATACGCTTGTTGCTACGCAAAGTTCGTTGCTGGGTATATGTATAGATATATCAAATGAACTTGAGAATGACTTATATATTTAATATAATGGATCAATAAAAAAATCACAATAATCATGTAATTAAAAAATCTCAGTATCCTGTAAATGGAGATTTCAATAAGTATATGTACATTTTTCTTTATAATTGAATATACATTTTTTTATGTAAATATGTTTGTATGTATAGTATGTAGAAAGGAGAGGAGAGAACAATATGCTCAGTATCAATTTATACGGTATGCTTAAAATAGAACCCTCGCAGAAACTTCTCGAATGTCTCGATATAGATTCGCATGAAAATAATTTCCAAATAAGAAAAAAACATGGAATATCGCGAATAAACAAACTAGTAAAGTGAGCGTTGACTGTTCGCTTTTAGCATGTCGTGATACATATGGACAGTTTGTTTTGATGCATCACAAAGTAGATCGATGATATAACCGTTTACTTTAACCAAAAAACTGTTTATGCTATCTGAAGCATTGATGCTTTTATGATTATGAGTTTTATGACATTCCAATCCTCAAGATTAATAAATAAACGATCGACAGAGTATATTTATAAATCGAACGTGCTTCGTGTGCCTTGAAAGTATTTCAGGAGTACTTTTCTCCGGTATACTTTTTGCGCAGTAGCTTTTGTATTCGCTTGTTTTGTTTTACATTTTGAAGTATTGTAAAGACGTTTTGTAGTCAGCAGAGACTGAGTATGTCTTCCATTGGAATGCGAGGCGTCGCCTGTGAGGCCTTGTTTTGAACATATCCCATCTGAGCTGTTCGTAGTCTCAATATTATCTACTTTTCCGCTATCCGAATGTTTTATATTTGGAAATTTTATGTTTGGAAATACAAAGATAAAATTGGTCAATTATGAAAAATCTGTCTTGTTTTGCATCGTAATTTTTTTAACTACGCAACACTGATGACTATTTTTTGGCACGAAAAAATCCTAATTTTTATTTGATGCCTTTTTAACAACTGTTTTTTAGCCTTCGCTCTGATATTAAAAATAAGTTTACATTTTTGGCTTGTAATTTGATTGAATAATTATATATATTTTTAAATTTCATCTACGCGTCATATTTGTGTATAAGAATAGTTTGTTATTTATTAGAATATTAAAAATAATCTACTCTAATGCGTAGATTAATATTTTAAAAAAATGCAAACCTTTCCATTTATCTTATATTAGGATATTTTTAATTATCATATATACATTTTTATTGTAAACCCTCATTTATAACTTGTTTACGTTATCGGTAAAAAATTATATCAAGCATCGCTTGTATAGAAAATAACGATCGTTATGGTACTAAAAATAGGCTTGTATTTTTCGAGTCAGAATTTATATTAATTCTTCGGAATTAATATTAAATGGTAAGGATAATTTTTACAGATGGTCAGAATAAATTTTTTCAGTCAGTATTTATTACAGTTTATTGGTCAGTATTTATATTATATGCTCTATATGTTCAGCATAAATATACATTATTAATACTTGTTTGGTGGGTTCGCAATAAGCCAAGCGTACTCTCCACTGCCGCTCTGTCGTTATTCCCGCTTATTTCGTCGCTCTGAATACCTTTGCGTCCTACATACAATTAAATAGATTCGTTAATAGTTATTCGTGTGGTGTTCAATGTTCTGACCAACGCTCGCACCTAACCTGTCCAACTTTTTGATGCGAGAAAGATATTTTATAAGATATTTCTAAAATATCTATTTATATATTTTTAAATTAATAAGACGTCCTATCTTTTTATTCTGAACGTATGCTATTTTTATTATTCTGACCCTGAATAATATATTTATGACCATTCATTATTTTAATTATGATCCTATGTTTTTATTTTTACCGTATGCTATACTTAAGACTTATTGATATTTATTCTGATCCTGAATAATATAATTATGACCAGGCTGTTAATACAAATCTGATTAAAGTTGATTTAAATTCCGATTTTTTTAGAAGGTCTTTTTAGCTTAAACTTTTTCAAGATTATACATTTTCTTCAACAGTCATTTATTAATTTTGTGTGAAAAGTGTTATAATATTTACATGATAGTTAAAAAAACATTTTTATACAAAAAAGTCATACATAATTTCTAAAACAGAGTTTCTTAAACTTCTAAAAAAAAAATCATGCTTCTGTTAGATGCTTTTATAGAAAAATAGAGACTCATCAATAATCTGAACCGGATTCAGAAGATGAAATTCACAGCGTCTATTTTTTCTGCATCTTATTTAAATCTCTGCCAAAATTATCTAAATTCTAAAAATAAACTTTCAAAGTTAAATACAAGCTAACAAAACTTATATTTTTTAGAAAATACTGTAGTCTGTTATAAGATGAAATGTCACATATAGGAATTTTTAGTGGCATAATTAATTTTGGGTGCGATTTAACAGGGAATTATTTTGAGAGATTGTGCATTTAAATAAATACTTTGTTCCATAAAACGAATTGTTTGTGTATTAATGTAAAATAAATCTTCGGATTTTTTCGGAAAAGATTCTTTGCAGATTTATTTAATGTGTACTGCTTTAACTAATGCTCGCTCGCGTCTAATCTGTCCCAACACTAATGCACAATTATTTTATATATTGCTCATTTAAATTGCTCTCATCAGTTTTTTTGTGAATTGAAAGCTGTTTATTACTATTAGTAATACATAATTGAATTTATCTTATATTAGTAATGCATAATTTATACATAATCTTCCCGTAAATTTCGTTACACAATTCGTACAAAATTGGTATTTCTGCAGAATAATTTTAACGCGTTGAGCGATCCATTTCGTAAATGTGTTGTTGGAAACTAACAGCCTGCCTCACGTTCCACCAAAACTCCATCGTCATTTTGCGGGGCCACTGGAACCCTTTGTGTAAAAGAAACAATGACCAGAACAACTTGAATGTGTCGTTTCTATGAATCATTCTTCAACGTTTGTATTAATCGCAATAATACGTATTCGATAATGTATTTTCTTCTGACAGTCCATGTTTCGGAAATAATAGACACTAAGTTTCAACATTTTTTTTTAAATTTTTTTTTAAGTTTGTGTGGTCTAGTTTCTTTGCATGATATATGTACATATATGCAACTAATTTATTTATAGTTGAAAATAACATTTGCGCTACACGACAACGCAAAATTTTTAAAAAACAATATGAATGTTTCAAAATTTAAGAAAATCTGCGTTAAATGTCTCCCCCTACTACTGTTTTTAGACGCTTTTTGCTACCAAATATTGCTGAAACAACTATATATTATATAAAGAATCAAATTGAGATAACGAGTTACCGTTATAGTAAAATAAGTACAAAGTTTCTGTATACTCGCGGTTAATAAATAACAATTTAGCTCAAAACCTAATATTTATTGAGTTACATTGTATCCATATTGCATCATAAAGCATCTCCTAAATCCAAGTGTATTTCTATAATACTGAATTGTGCACATTCAAAACATTCGTTACATAATCCAGTTATCATCTCACTGTGCATTGTCGGTATCGATTCAAACTCCCGCAAGTGGAATATTCTTGAAGCATGATTCATGCTACATTGTCGACATCTAGCGTTGCGGTTCTTAAGCTTTAGGCACACAACATAACCTCAAAACGTCAAAGTGACGCGCAGGACGGTCGTTATCGATTGACGGTCCATTGTAGGACTGCGGTTCGACACTATCTGCTCGCAAGCACCAAAGATAACGTCTGTTGACAGATTGTGCGAATGTGTGCTAATCGCGCTAATGCAAGTTGTATGACAAATTGAAGGCTATTTCACTATCAGTCCAAGTGCAGGGTCACCAATTTAATAAGGTATGCTATACCTTATTTTATTTTTTGCGATTATTTTTATTATGGAATCGTTTATGAATCGAGATGTAGAGATGTGGATCAGGGCATGCTCAGGAAACTAGTTTGACCGAACTCTGATATAAGGTCAGATTGTTTTTCCTGGTTTAGTTTGAATCATAAACAGAAAAGGTGTCAGAATCATAATCATCACATTACCCTACTTTGAACTTTATGTACATTATTCGAAATAGACATGTCAATACAATCAAAATATTGTAATGTTGCAAAAATAATTTTTTCTTGTTTAACATGATAATTTTTATGGAAATTCTCGGCGCATTACTAATTTTTAGTAACAACTGGTCAAATATTAACTGATATACTCATATCTTATATTGCTCATTGCAAAATGTGTTTTAAATAAAATATTATAATTTTCATATCCTTTTTTTAGATTTGTAAAAAAAAAATTTGCTTATTGAAAAAAATTATATAAAATACATTGTGTCAGTGCGTTCGTTAATGTTTCTCAAAATTTATGTATGTAATATATTATTTTTGTTACTATATTATTTTGTTTAGTTTTTTTTTAAATACAAGGTAAATTATATTTTCATTTATAATATATTTCCCTTGTTTTTTATTGATAATAATATTTTAATAATAAATGAATATTTGAAATTCAATTGCGATAGGTGGAGTCAAAACTAAGGCAAAGATATTTTGAGGCCAATAAATTGCTGCCATAAAACTATAGACATGACACAATTGTATCCTTAATGCTATATTTATTTTCCTTGTATGCTTTGATATTCCATTAATCTTTTGCATGCCGCATGTTTGCGTGTCGGTTAAGATTGAAATACCAGTTTAAATATTATAATTTTAGATAAAATTGCGACGAGAATAAAAAAATACTATAATTTGTTTATTATATTGCTTAATCGTTGATTATGTAAATTCAATATGTCAAAAATATGGCTGTTGTTTTTGTGCAGTTATGCACGTAACTAGAATGGAAAAGCTATTTATATTATTATTCATTACCCATTTCAAAACAGCTCTATAATCGATGCGATAGTGACTTGATGACTATTTTAAGATGTCAGTAGTTGTCTAAGAACACTGATGCTTTTTATACTGAAATAACTAATTACGTAAATCACGATTTTACGAATTAGTGCTGATTTTAACAGATTTTTTCCATAATGTCGAACCATGAAAATATCGTGCAAATATGCAGAACCGATTTTTTAAACATATGCGTGTATAAAAAACACGTTTTTTATTTGTCTCCTAAAATACACCACTGTAACCTCGCGGAATGCAAAAATGCTCGCACATATTAGCACAAAGGCGAGCTTCCGTCTTCTGAGGATTTTTTCTGTATAGATATGTTAAAATCCTCTGGTGTCACTTGGGTCAGAATTGAATTCGTATATCGCTTGCGATATGGAGTTTATTTTTGACGACACTGCGATAGAATTCAGAAAATGTGATTACGTCAAGATTTATTTGGCTTGGTAATTATTTTAACACAATCAAAATATTTTATATTCGATTTAAAGATCGATCAAATTATGATTTTTAAAAGCAGATTTATAATCACTTGTACTTTTTCGTGTTAGTCATTAAAATCGTATGTTATTAAATGAAGAAGTACATAATTGTTGGTCATTTTAATTTAGGACTACTGCCCTATTTTGTAATTTTTGCAACATTTGTTTATCTAATTTAAACATATCTAATATTGTCGCAAAATAAGTAAAATGGAGCAGTATTATAATATTGTAATTTTTTTTATTATGTCTATACTTAACATATTTTTCATTCTGGAAAATATACCTATTTTTCTACTAATTTTTTTAATATGTAATTACAATGTTCCTTAAAATTTAATTTTGTATCTACAATTACTCCTAAATATTTTATATTATCAACTATTTCTTTAATCCAGTTATCTATAACTATTTTGATATTATTATCTAACATATTTTTTATAATTAATAAACATACATTTACCTTTATTATCATTATTTTTAATTATAAATAATAATAGAAGATATACATATTTTTTTTAATTTGCATTTTACTAAGAATAAAATGCAATAAAAATCAGCTGTGACATGTTTCATATATACTCTAAACTTGATTAGATTTCTAGCTGTTTCTCACTTCATTTTTTAAAAAAGCGGTAATTTTTTATTTCAGTCAGAAAAATGACTAAGGATGATGTGTAATTTATTATATGATATATAATCAGTATTAAAAAACGGAACTTTTATTATTGATTATACCTGTTTTTGGCAATTAATAGATAACAATATTGTACTTTTCACTAGATAATTTATTTTTCGAAGGGCATTGATTGTGGTTTTTTAATCTGCTTTAGCTCAATTGTTCTGAGATAAAGTTTGATCGTTTCATTTGACTCAAAGGTGTATGTAATATAAGCGTGTAATTATAAATGTATTTCAGTTATCTTGCTCAAGATTTAATTAATCGTCGCCGTTCAAAGTAAAAGACTTTTTGTGGAATTTGTTATTACACAGCAGATAAGAAAAGAGATTCCAAGTATTTATTATTAATGATATTTTTCCAGTATAATAAGTTATTTGTCATATGTATCTTAATTAGTCATTAAGTTGTTTGTTATTTTTTATACATCTATATTTTTTATAGCTATTATCCTTAGTAAATTAAATGTGTATACTTTGTCTGGAATGTTAGATATAAGGTCATAACTCACGTAACTAGTTATTAAGGATAAGACATTATTGAGAAATATTTATAGCATTTTATATTTTTTTTTTGCCCTAAAAAATAAATAAATAAAAGTAACAACAAATTAATAGATACCCAGGTTAATGGCTTTGGCCAGGAACTGGAAAAAATAAATATTATACACTGTATAATTTTCTGCGTTAATAATACTTTTCCAGCGATTTATGCTTATAAATCCGATATTAAAGATGTTGGTATTTTTTGTTGTTTTTTAATGTTATCAACTTTTTCATTAACGTTTACAGCTTTTTTTCTCTGATAAGTATGCAAATAGTATGGCACTGTGCAGTTTATGAACCGTTATCAGTCATGTACACATATTGAAAACTAAACACTCAATTGGCAACAGCAGTGCTAAAATCTTAAAATGGAATTTTTGGCAGTTATCACAATTTATATTTATATATGCATATGCTATGTAAATATATAAACGTAGTGTTTATCTCATATTTTATTTTTAAATACTGTATTTGACGTATCTGCTGCATGGGAATTATCAACAATGCAGCAGATACATCATTTTCAGATTTATGACTTATATTGTTTGAGGAAGTTTATAAGAAAACTTGTGTTTTTCAAACCCGCTCAAGGCCATGATCTTTAGAATGAACTATCTCTTAAGGTCAAAAAATTTGCAACTTTTTGTTGAAGGAAGTATGTGGAATAAATCTAGATAGTTCATAATTACATATTCAAAAATGTAGAGAAAATGTGTTTCTATTTATAAAGCTATTCTTGTAATTTTTTGCTTTAGCTCAAATGCTGACGATTAAGTGTAGCACATGGTGCGCACTTGGCCAGAATATATTTTCTTAAATTGCACTGAATATAAAATTTTGTAGTCTTGTACAATTTTTAATGCTTGTGCTCATAAAAAATAAATATGTATTTTTGTTGTATCCAAGTCTTATCTACTAAGAGTTTTCTTGCAAAAGCTTGTTTCGATATTGAGTAAGAATATATCTGTCTACCCTCTCTTATGAAGTGCCTTCTGTTATATGTATGCAAAAATACCAAATTTTTCTAACTAATCACATATATGTTTTAGTTAAAACATAATTCTGGATTTGGACTATTAGTATATTTAATACATATATTGAAATAAATTAGTAGCAGTTCTATTCAAATGACATCTCTAATAAAAAAACTCATACTTTTGATAGTATGTTTTGATTATGTGGTGTTAATAATATTTTTTTATTTGTTTCAGTACTTACCACTGTGCTGCAACGATCCCGATAAGATGAGGGACGCGGCGGCAAAGATTTGCAAGGATTTTTTGCATGGAGCATGGAAGAAAGTCTCAGCTGACGAACTTACCTTCCATAGGATCAGGTAATAACGTTTTACCATTTACTGCCATCGTCATCGTTCTTAAATTTGTTAAGCTTAACCACTTAACCGCCAGCGACACACCAGTGAGTCACTTGTTTAATATTTTTTAAAACAAGTTAACGAATTATTTACATTTTTTTTAATTAATAAAGATTATTGTACTAGCTTCATTTATCAGTAAACCAAGTATTTTATATTTATTTTTAGAAAGAGATACTGACGCGCGAGGAGAAATAACAGGTGACTCACTAAAAAGTCGCTGGCATTTAAAGGGTTAAATTAGCAAATGACATGGTTATTTTGAGAATCAGATTGCCAATGATTTTCATTGTTTGCTTTTTCAGCGGGGGACTATCCAATTTTTTGTACTATGTAGCATTACCGGAAACACCTGATTTGTCTAAGGAGACACGGGTTCCGATTACTCCAGAAGAGGAAAGGAGCGCCGATTCGTTGTACCCTGATGGTGAAAAGAAATCTACGATTAAAAAGTTACTAGGACGCTCTTTCGCTAGACAGACTTCTTTCACAATGGAAGAACCTAAAAAGGTTAATATGATAATATTATTTACTACACAAGTTCTTAATATCAAAAATCGTTTTTGTGTGCTTATGTAATGTCGACTTTTTAGGTCTTAATTCGTATTTATGGACAAACACAAAGTGAACGCGGAGTAGACAATATCATAATGGACTCTGTTATTTTCACACTTTTATCGGAGAGGCGTCTAGGGCCTAGACTGCACGGAGTTTTCTCAGGAGGAAGAATCGAAGAATTCATACCGGTGAATATGTTTTTTATTATTCTACAATTTATTATTTGCCCAAAAACTATATATCATTCTTTGTCAACATAATGTGTGTTTTTAGAGTTGTCTTAACTTATTATCGCGCTTAACATAATCATTAAATATGACGCAGGCTTCGAAAATATTATGACGTTTGACTTTTCAGGCACGCCAGCTGCTCACGCGCGAATTGTCCGAACCGGCTTTCTCGATGAAGATTGCCGAAAAAATGGCGGCCATTCATTCAATGGATGTGCCGCTTTGCAAAGAGCCTCAGTGGTTGTGGAAGAAGATTGGCAAGTGGCTGCAGACGTCGTTGGCTAATTTGGAAAATGTTGACAAAAATGTATGTCGATGTTAACGAACAACACAAAACGTTACAATCATTATTGATTGATTTGTTTTATTTTTTAGAATGAAAATGAAGTTGCTATTGCAAAGAAGTTGATTAAATACAAGCTAGATAGGGAAGTCAATTGGTTGAAGGATTACTTATCTAATGTGGAATCGCCGGTCGTATTCTGTCATAACGATTTGCAAGAAGGTGAGTTGAATTTTTGATTGTGTAATACTCAAATCTTTAATAAAAAAATTAGTCAACTATTAAAATTAAAATATTTAAAATTGTTTTGCATTTAAAAACACTATTTTCATTTTTACGTTCTATATATTTGCCATCATCTAAATCACAATTTTTGTTTATTTAAACGTTGTATTTAATTAATTTAAAAGATCATTTCTCCAAACAGCAAGTTTTTCTAAATAATTGATTTATTAACACATTGAATACCGAGTGCATATATTTGTGCATTTGTGCAAAATCACATGTTAAATTGTGTATTTACCGTAATGTATTTATTTAGCGCTTTAGCTATAGATGTTATTAATATTATATTAACTAAAATATTTGAAAAAATCTATATATGAAATTTTAAGCGCTAAAAACTTATATAAAAAATATTACCATAAAACTGTGAATCGCGTACCAAGAAAATAACCCCCCCCCCCCCAATGACATCCCTGTCAAAAACTTCTTCACAATCACTGTGATCACATGTATTCTTAATCTTCGCTAGAAGGTTGGAAAAGATAAACTTTTTCTTCTAACAAGATTTCTTCTCTTTCATCCATTTTATAACGATCACAGTAAAAACCACAAAACAAAATAATTTCAATTCGGTAAAAAAATCTCTCAATACAGATTGTTTATTATCACAAAACAGTTAAAAAATAACAACACAATATAATCTTTTGAAAAAGCATAAAAGTAAAAAACAAATTGTAGCATAAAATCAATTAGTCTACAATTGTTTTCTAATAGATGTAAAAAAAATTGACATTTTTTTGCTGTCAAGCAGTTTCAAAACTCAATGGTCGTGTGAATATCACCGCGTAAATCGACCGTAAAGTGTTAAAAATAACGAAATTATTGTAGTCACAAAGTTCAGTATTTGTTGTTTTAAAAATAAGTAAAAGTATTTCATCATTTTATTATAATCTGTATCGTTTTCATTTTTAAAATATATATCTATATATTTAATGATTCTAAACATAAATTTATATTTTATTTTATATGCGATCCACAGTTTGACGTTTAATTTTACCATTGAGAATATAAAAAACAATCATTACGAAACTGTATTTTAAATTTTACGTTAAAATGTTAACTAATTGAAAAAAATTGAGTTGAAGTTCTAATTTTCGCTAATAAGACCCGCTGCGCTGCTGCATTTTTAGGAATGAGTTAAAGCTAAATATTCCATTAAGTTTTATTTTTTAAAATATGAAACATCAAACCGCCTTTGCGAGCTAGCACTTTTATGTCTTCCGTTAATGTTAAAATATTATCTATATATCAAATACTTAAATTCTTTAGAAATGCTAATTAATTCCCTCTGATGTTTATCTGAATTATGATAATAAACATTTTTATCAAGAAAATATCTAATGATGTTTTCTTTTATTATATCTTTGATTGCATCATTTAGACATAATTAAATGCGATGAACTGGATATTGGCAAATGCAAACATTAGTTTTTTCTTCAATTATTGTTGGAATTCCACATTTTTTCTTTTTTAAAATTAAGATTTTAAAAAAATTAATCAGTTAAAAAAATCATATTTTTATAAATAAGTTCTTAATTTCCAAAATGATTTAATAAAACACATCTTACTACTCTTCAGGCAATATATTGATACGTGAAGATATCGTACAACAAAACGACGAGACAAATGATGACGTCAATGTCGATTACTCGGCTATCAACCACGATAGCTCGTCCGATTCGTTTTTGAGCGAAACCGGCTCCGACAAAGAAATGTCCGCGGTGCCCGTGCAAATGACAGTCGAGTGCAATCAGCCTTCGCACAGACGCGAGAAGCGCGGCAAGAAGCGCAAAAGCTCATTCGCGATGGATGACGACTGCGATTCCAGCGACTCCATCTGCAGCAACATATCGGATGGGTCAATAGGCAGCGGCGAGCCACGACTGGTGCTCATCGACTACGAGTACTGTTCGTACAACCACCGAGGCTTCGATCTGGCGAACCACTTCATCGAATGGGCGTACGACTACTCGAACCCGAACTACCCATATTTTTATGAGAAGTTTGATCAGTATCCGTCGCTCGAGCAAAAGGTAATGATCGTCTTTCCTTTAATATCAAACCTTTTATTTCAATCTTCATCATCATCAAATTTTTCACGATATATAATATCATTAGTTTGGATTTTCTTTTTTTTTTCGTTGTATTTTCAACATTGTTTAAGTTACAGGCATGCCGTGTACTTATTTTGGTAAGAATCAAAATATGTATGAAATTTTTATTCTATGTATAGGTAGTTGATCGATGAGCTCTTATCTATTAAATTGTAGACGATGTTTTACGAGATGTCTTTAGATGTGTGATAATTTACTTACATTGCATATGTTATACAGTGGAAATTGTTTAAGATCTTCTAAATGTAGAGTTGCTTTGATTTTTTAGGTTAATCGGATAAGCATATCTGCATGTAATTTATGAAGAATATAATTTTTTATAAGTTATATGTGACCTTAGATTTCAAAATCTATTGTCATATATCTACATATATTTAATACTGATAATTAAATATTAAACTGTTTTCACTGTATGAATATAATTTTTTTATGGAGAACTAATTTATATTTTACATAATAAACAAATTAAAATCTGATATAACAGTATATACAATTTAGTGCAAATATTCTTCATGAAAAAACATCAAATCAAACTAAAGACATCTCTTTTATATGAATCTGGATAAAATGCAAGAAACGCATAATATAAAAGAAGTGACGTCAAAGGAGATTCTTATTGATTAAAATTGCATACTTATATGCGTTTATTTTGTAATTATGATTTATTTTAGAGTTTTTAAATACATATTTATGTCATCTTATACATATAGTTTAACTTGAATGATAAAATTGATAAAGGCGTCGGATGTTCACTTAAAAAAACACTTCGGGTCGTCTATATTTTCTGTGCGTGTCTGCTTTTTATTGCTTGGTTTTTTAGACGAGCTCAGTTATGTCCATCCTTGGTTCCGTCGGTGCTCTTGTGCAAACTCCCAGCTGAAGAAGGCTATGGCCACATCGCGCGTACACGCAACAGTGTGCCAAATTACCCCTCGCGCACTCTGTGTGCAAATGTGCGCAGAAACAGTAATTGTGTTGAAATCATTATAGCAAATACGAGTGACAAACTATGATTGAGGGAATTGAACACATTTGAATCGCACGTATGCTTTGGTATGATATACACATAAATACGGTATCATATTTACTGCATTATTGCTAATATTTTATATTTAATACATCGTAACCTATTTATTAGTTACTAATTAAAAATTCAACTACACAGATAAAAAACTTGTTATTGATATAATTTCGCATTAAAATGACTCGTACAGTTATTGGCCTTGTATTATATTTCGGAATTTTCTGATTTATAGTAAATAGTAATTCATTTTAATATCTTTTTTATTATAAATGGACAATAACTTTATCAGTCACTGTATTAAACCTCAAGTTTTAATAAATGTGTTCAAATCTTAATGTCGAGTTATAATTTATTCATAGTCACAATAAGGATCTGTTATCTGTAATAATTAATGGTGATAGGCGATATTTTATTTATTTATGATTTTTTTAACATTACATTATATTCATCATTAGTTTAGTACATTAGATTTTTTCGAAATTAAAATTATGATGAACATTAATTTTATAATATTCATGTCCCTCTTTATTCAGATTATTTAATTCTAATTATTTTTAAATTCAAATTTATATTGCTGGATATTTAATTATTTATTTTTAAATAATAATAAAATAAATTAACGATAATAAATAAAGCACAGATTTATCCCATATTTTTTTTATTAAATATACATATATAAAAATAATAATTCTAATTTGTACAAACGTAGGCATAGGCGTATTATGCTAGATTCGTCTCTGAAGATTATATCACTAACGTATATATTCACTTTTTAGGAGATATTCATGAAACAATATCTGATGAAGATATGCGGCGGAGAAATGTCCACGGTGGAAGAAATCAATCACTTGAACGTTGAAGTTGAGGCATACACTCTGGCAAGCCACTTGTTCTGGACCTTGTGGGCTATCGTCAACGCTCCAAAGAGTCAAATTCCTTTCGGATATTGGGTATGTATTATTATGTTAGACCTGTGATTCCCAGCCTTTTTTGACTTGCATACATTTCTATTATAAAATATCGTCCAAAAACAAAATTTTAGACGTTGACCTGTCACACCATACTTTCAGTTGAGAATTACTGTTAGATGATTGAATTTTTAAAATTGTTTTAATAATAATAAAAATAACTTATAGGACTATGCTGTGTCCAGGATAGAATGGTACTATCGTCTGAAGCAAGACATTGTAAAAAAAGCACCCGAAAATACGCTGAAAAGAAAGATCCGCGAAGTCGACATATGAGATGTGTGTCAAGACGATAAATGCGTCGGTGTGTCGGTCGTTTTAAGACACAGCAGCTGAAGTTGACTTTACGCATAGCGATTTATAAGCACAAACTTACGTAACGTTCGTAGAAGGTAACGGTCCGACTTCGTTGAATATTTTTCTAAAAAAAAACTTTGGATTGTAATTATATATATACATATATTATACGCATTGTTGAAAATGTGAAATTTATATATGTAAAGGATACTGTGTATCGTAACTTATTTATTGTGAGAGCTCCGAATACTGATTTATCGACAGAAGGATCACACTAGAGCTTATTACTGCGGTGTGATGTGTTACGGGCATCATATGGAACGGCGTACCGAGCAGCTGGTGATAAGTTTGCCTTATTACGGACTACAGAATGGAATTTATCGTCAAAAAATTTAATGAATGTTTAACATGTCATGAATATCAAACAAGTGATTATACACTAATAGTGATAGTAGATATATAAGAAAAAGACTATGTAAATATATTATTATATAAATATTTTTAATGACTATATCTATTTTAAGACCATATATTTTGCTTTATTGAAAAAATATTAATTCGTAATCTAATCGGTTTATTTTTTATACCAGTTAAGGATTACATGCTTTTTGTATTCCTTGTAAAGTATATTTTAGAATTTGTAGTATATTAATTATATTTTATATGTTTAACAATGTGATTTGTAGTGTGATTTTTAAGGCCAAAATTTCCATTTTCTATTGTGCAATGCCAAATTACTTTTACATCGCAAGCATTTATTTAACTAAAACTTAGGTAGATATTTGAATTGTAGTATTCTCGTCAAAGAGACTGAATGGCTAAGACTAAATAAATAATATCGTAAGTATATTTTTACACATTTCAAAGTGCGCTGTGGCTTTAAAACGATAAGATACTATTCTGAAGAAATGAGTACAAGGGGTGGGTGCCAAACTTTCGATTAACGATTGCCAACGTACTTGCGAATGATCCTAGTGCTTAAAATGTATTATACATTTACAAAATGTATTTAATTTCACAAAATCACATTTATTATTTTTATTATAAATTTGACTATCACCTTTTTAATCTTTACAAAAGCACCATATATTCAATATATTATAGACTCAATTGTATAATAAATAGTACATAGTTTAAATACTCGAATCAGTCAGTCGAGCTTCATTGTAAACCGTGTGTATACATATACGGAAATCTTGTTTAATCTCGTTCAGTGTACAAATAAACAAAAATATAAACTCCGATTATGTATCCTTTGTATCAAATGTTTCCTACTTAAAATGTATTTTTTTTTTAATAAATTTATTTTAAGAAGTATTGTTCTTATTATTATTACCAAATAAATAAGATAACCTTTATACATTATATATTTTATTAAATTCGTATTTTTAACAATCTGTGGAGCACCAACTATACAAAATGGTAAATATGGTATTTAATATAGTCTTAAAACGGTATTATGCATAAATAATTAGCTAAAAACATATGCACACTGAGCCATTTTAAAACTTATTAAAAATCAGACAGTTCGTTAAACATACTATCACACCATGTGCAAAAAAGCCGCAACACATGATCTTCGAGCTTCCAATTATTTGAGGTTATAATAAATTCCATCATAACTAGTCAGATCTTGATCTTTGTCATAACTCGACTAATGTGTCGGTAGTAACTTTATATCATATATTACAAAAAAGTTATGGCGAAATGCATGCTACGTTTTATAAACATACAAATTCATATAAATTAATTATTATTTTATATATATATGTATATGTAAATCTAACATAATATAATAATTTTCTCTACCAGAGAGCGAATTTTTCAAACGTTTATATACAATATAAAGTGAATAATTAATAAAATTAATTAATTGTTAAATGCTATTTAATTAAATTAAATCAAACTTATAAGATGATATTACAATAATTTAATACTCTTTTTGGCAATTTATTACGCACTAAAATGCAACTGTACAAATATAATCGTATTACATAAACGGTCGACGCGTTTATATATTTATGTAGTTATAAAAAAAACATATAACAATAACACTTACAAATTACAGTTGAGTTAATGAATTACCTAATTTCAATTTTATTCAACCTAACGTTCGTCTTGGGACTTTTGAGTATCGTTTTGTTGCGCTATATTGTTATCTATGCTCAACGATTGCATGGCGTATAATTCGGCGTATAAACCCTTCTTGGACATCAACTCTTGATGAGTTCCCTTTTCGGCGACTTTGCCTGGTGAATATTAAGAACGTTGAATAACTTGGAAAATCGTATTAAATTATTATTCCATAGAAGCTACGTTACCTTTGTCAATGACGCATATGACGTCAGCGTTCTGTATTGTTGAAAGTCTATGAGCTATAGTGATGCATGTCCTTCCTTCTTTGGCGTTATCTAACGCTTGTTGAACAGTCTACGTTTAAATAACAAATCATTAGTATACGATTCAATAATAATATAACTATTTTATTTTACCTTTTCACTTTGTGTATCGAGCGCCGAAGTCGCTTCGTCCAGCAGCAAAATTCTAGGATTACGAACTAAGGCTCTCGCTATAGCGATTCTCTGTTTTTGTCCGCCGGATAATTGAGCACCTTTCGCTCCCAATGGTGTATCATATCCCTATTTTAAACCACACAAAATATTTAATATGATATGTAAATGATAATATTGAAATATTATATAATATGCTCACCAATGGCAATCCGCTTATGAATCCATGTATATTTGTCTTAATAGCCGCTTGAATGATCTCTTGTCGCGTGACCCTTCTGGAGTTATCTCCGTATGCGATATTTTCAGCTATGGTTTTGTCGAAGAGTGTCGGCTCTTGAGACACTAAGCCGAATTGAGCTCGCAATCTCGGAATTGTTAGACTAGTGCTGATTTCGTAGTCGTCCACTGACTGTAATGAAATATATAAATAAGTGTTTTCATAGTTGTAGATCTTAACAAAACATTTTTTTCTAATCAACTTACCACAGTGCCTCGATCGGGTTGGTAGAGTCGTTGCAAAAGCTGAACAGCAGTGGATTTTCCGCAACCGGAATGCCCGACTAGAGCGACTGTCTGTCCTGGTTGAACGTCCAACTCTAAGCCTTTCAATACTTTAACTTCATTGCGAATCGGGTAGCTAAATTCGACTCCAGAGTAATTTATGGCACCGTTTGCTTTCTATAAAACATTATAAAATATTGTATAACTATATAATAAATTATCAAAGATATGTCTTAATCTTTTAGCTGGACACTTCTTATTACGTGATTAAAAATAGTTTAAATTTAAAATTATTAAAATTTATCCGTCATAAAATAAACAAAGCGCAGAGTGGATGACTATAAAATTCGTCACAGAACTGTCTTGATACGAAAATATTCGTCCTTCCCATTAAAAACACTTCAATGACAACTTTTTGTGTCACACCAGTTATTTATAAAATATAATTTCAATTTCTTTAGGCGTCATTCCCGGTTATGAGGTTAAACAATAATATCATATAAAAATAAGATACTGTAAACTTTAAGGCTATTTGGACTACAAATTTGATATTAAAAATACTTAGCCACCAATATATGTTTTAAATGGCACATATATAATATTTATTTATATTACTCACCCAGTTAGGATCATCGTGAATCTTATCGTTGCTCTTGATCAACGGAGTCCTCTCCAACAATCTCAAAATTCTTGCTCCGGAAATCTTAGCGGCATTAAAGTTTGGAGCAAAAGCTAACACTTGACCCAACATCCAAGATCCGAATATCAAAGCCTCAGATACGCTATTATAATTAAAAAAATGATATAACACAACCTCTCGAGAGATATATTTTATAATAATGTATTTACTCACAGAATGACATTTTTATAATGAAGTCCTTCATAAGCCACCAAGAGTCCGCCGTAGTATAGAGATATTCCGTAACCAAAAGACGGCGCTGTAACGCCAAGACTGTAAACGGCACCTCGTAGTCTAGATCGCATACCGCCGGCTTTTTGAGCTATGAGTAACTCTTGATTGTACTTCTCTAAAAATTGCTCTTCAGCACCTATAAATTTGTGAGAGTTAAGATTGAATTCCAAAAACATAGACATATAGATTGTTATTTTTTGACATACTCATGCTATGTACGGTTCGTATGTTCATTATTGCTTCAGTGGCAATCTTAGACGCGCCTTCCATGGCTTTTCTCTCAGCGAGTTGCGAGTTTCTTATGATGCGACCTTCAAAATAAATGCCACCGAGGACGATAGGTATCGTTACTAGTGAAACGAGAGTCATTTTCCAAGAGAACGCCAATGCCATGAGTACACCGATGATCAGCGTGAAAATGCCTTGTAAGATTGTGCCGATTCTCATTCCGGTAGCCTGTAAATAAATATGTATGATTTTAAAAATTATAATTAAATGCTTATCGTTAGTGTCATAGTTGTTCTGAAACAGTGAACCATTATTTAAAAAATAATATTTACGCCTTGAACAGCAGCCGCGTCGCCGCTCAAACGAGCACACAAAGCTCCGACGGAGTTCTTCTGATCGTCGAACCAGCCCATCTCTTGACTGAGGAAGTTGGCGAAAGTTTTTACTCTGAGTCTCTGAGTCAATCTCACTCCGGCCACTGTGAATAAGTAACTTTGAAGGAACGTTCCGAGACCGCAGAGTATTCCGACCACAACGAATAGACCACAATAGAATTCAGTGCCAGCTTTAATTTCCTCAGGATCGGACATGGATAAGAGCTAAAAATATAATATGAATTAATATACAATCTATATGCGAGTCAAATAAAAACCTTAAATTTGATTCACTCTTGTACTCATATATAAAAGCTTAATACTTACTCCATAGACTTCGGAGAAGAGAAGCGCAAAAGCTGGAAGTACTCCTCCGACTATGACTGAAGAAATTGCACCAAACAATATATACGCCCATTCTTTTTTATTCAACTTCAATAGCCTCCAAGTACTGATTGACTTTTCAAGTTTCTGTGATAGTAATACACTTATGTTTAAATGAATGCACCTAATAATATAATACAACTATTAATCAATGAAAATACCTCATTTTCTAGTTCATCTTCATCTTCTTCGGGCATATCATTCTCGATCGTAACCATTCTGGAAGTCCTCGTGTAACTGTGAACGGAACTGATACTTGCACGTTTTTGTACTCGTCTGAGACTCTCTTGACTTCTTCGTCTAATATCTCCCGGGTTTTTTTCTGTTAAAAATATAATACATTAATATGAGGTGTTTTTCAATACATTGTCTATATGAATTTAATATTTTATACCAAATTAAATAAATTAATATATAATATAAAGTAAAAATGCTAACCACGTAAACTTTGCACGCGTTGCAAGACAGGCGATCTGAGCTCTCTCACGCCGACATTTTCATCCTCGTCGATTTCATCACCAGATTCTTCCGTTTTAATGGTCTTCTGATTGTCAACATCGGCTTGAACCAGTTTCCAGTAGAATCCTTTAGCGGCGATTAGTTCCTCGTGCGTTCCTTGCTCAACAACTTTACCTTGATCGATGTAAACAATGCGAGAAGCGTTGGTAACTGTGGCCAGTCTATAAAATAATCAACGTTAAAGTTACCCATCGCATTCTTAAGATTATTTAATTATTTCGATTTATATTATACCTGTGAGATACCATAATAGTTGTGCGGCCATAACTCGCTCTATCCAAAGCGTCTTGAACTTTTCTTTCGCCTTGTGCGTCTAAAGCAGAAGTGGCTTCGTCTAATAAGAGTACTTTTGGATTGCGAACGAGCGATCTGGCGATGGCTATCCTCTGCTTTTGTCCCCCAGACAATTGAGCTCCCCTTTCACCGATCATAGTGTTGTATCCCTAAAATAATTAGTATATATTATTTATTTTATTGTAGCAATATTCGTGAAAAAACAAATAGATTTTTGCTTGTCCAACTACAACCACATATTTATATAAATATTGTTCTAGCCGTTTTTAGTATAAATTGAATACTTACAAATGGCAACTTAGTTATAAAATCGTGACAATTGGCAGCAATAGCAGCCCTTTCAATTTCATAATCGCTACTGCCAGGTTTACCACGAGCTATATTTTCTTTGATAGTACCACTGAATAGCACGGGCTCTTGTCCGACGACACCTAATAGAAAAATCATACTTTATTCACACCGAATTCAATAATCAGTACCTTAGAATAAAATTAAAATAATGAGCACCAACCAAAGTTTGATCTCAACCACGAAACGTTCAAAGATGTGATGCAGCGTCCGTCAACTTCAACTTTTCCAGAAAGAGGATCGTACATCCTCTGTATCAGTTGCAAAACCGTAGATTTACCGCAACCTGAACTTCCGACTAACGCTACTTTCTCGCCCGCTTTGATCTCCAAGTTCAATCCCGTTAGAACCTTAAATAATACATCAATATTAGATAAGCAAATATGTAACATACTAAAAAAAATTATATATTATACATACTTTAACATCAGGCCGTGAAGGATATTTGAAATGAACGTCCTTCAGCTTCATATCTCCAACAAACTCGGAAGGTTTCTTTCCTTCTTCGGATAAGCTATCAATGATTGGTTTACGGGCTATTATGTCGAAGACGGAATATGCGGCGCCTCTCGCTGCTGCAAATGATTCAGTATGTGGCGAAGTCAGTCCTAAGTTTTGTGCACCGCCGATGATACCCCAAAGTACCTATTATTGAAATTTAAAGTTTTCTTTTAGACCCCACGTAAGACATAAATATATAAGCAAGCTCTCAAAAATATTATACTAACGATGACTAAAACGCCAGCTGTGTAATTTTTTTCACCGATTGGCAAAGACTCTTCCTCTTGTATCAATTTAACGCCGTACCAAAATGCGAGAGCGAACGAGCAGTACATGATCAGCCACATAATGCCACCTCCGAGTCCAGTGATCATTCCTCGTCTGATCGCAGCACTATTAGCCGGATTCAACCGCTCGGCATATCTAAAAATATTTTAATTTTAATATAAAGAAAAGGCTCTAAATGCTTTTCAAAAAGAGTGATTAATAAGATTTCAACCTTTGTACTTCTTTATCTTCACCGCCAAACGCAATTACGGTTCTGATTCCACTCAATACTTCCTCGGCTGCACTTCCAGCGTAACTGTAACTGTTTAGTTCTTTCACTGTCAAAGAAGATTGTACCTGTATAATAAAAATATTTTATTAATATTTTACCACCTAAATAATCAATATTTTTTACTACTGTACTTTAATTAAAATATATGTGATGCTTAGAATCAATACAAAGATTTACTTATTATTGAATAATTGTAAAAAATATTATACATAGTTAATTAACAACCAATGGCTTTAAAGAAACGTCAATTTTCATTTAAAATTGAATTTTGTGCTATAGATTATGGATTTTTATTATATATTAAAAACTAATGATCAAGATATAGATACTATGATAAAAAGCTATAAATACCTTAGCAACGAGAGCTGCACATATTATGATCACAGGCATAGATGTCATCACCACCAAAGTCAACTTCCAACCGTGCAGGAAGGCCACAGCCACGGAGAACACAAACGAGAACACCAAATACGTAAACATTCCAATTTTCTCACCTATACCCTCGTTGAGTTTGTTTAAGTCGCTGAAATTTATAAATCACCAAAATTATTTAGGATATTCTAAGATGCATTTCTTCAAACTACAACAAAGATATACTCACTCAGTTATTTTACTAGCAAAGTTCAAGTTTTGCTGAGTGTCGTACCAAGCCATGTCTTGTCTGATGACAGATTTTAGGAACAGTAGCCTGATCCTCGCGATCTAACGAAAGCAAGCATGAATTAATACACATGAATGAATTTTAAGCTTTTAGTTAAAAGTCTATTAACCTGTCGATTGGCACTCCAATTTAATGCATGAACACATAATACGCCGGCCACGAATTGGGTGCCGGCTATGGCAAGACTGCTAAGGCCGAATGCCTTAGCGTCGTCAGCTAAAGCGTCTTCTCTTTGTGCTTTAGTAGCGTTAAATCTATAAAGAAAAAATCAATTAATTATCACAGGAAATATTGATTCCGGTAAAGTTTGTACAATTGAATTCGACTTACATTACTTCACCTCCACCGAAGTAGCACAGAAGGGTGGTAGGTGTTGTCTTAATTAATCCAGCTGTTCGCTCGACGAGCAAGTTTGTAAATTCTCCGTACACTATGATGACCAGAGGGAGTCCCCATGCGCTTATTATGCTCATCAGTATGCCAAACCATGTTGCCAATACTTCCAGCCATGTAGCGTATCGGAACTGAAACAAATATTTTTTTAAATAAATTATTATAATCCAAAAATTACAATACTTTTTATCATAAATATTTTATGAAATTTGAAGAACAAAAATGTTCTCTTCAAGGTTTAATATATATTTTTACAAACATTAGTAAATGTAAAGATTAGATAGAGCGAAATAATGTAGAAATAATTAAGAATGCACTAACTTGACCTAAACTTTTATTACATATAGATAACATGTATTAAAAATAAAAGTTAAAATTATTTACAACAAAGAGTACAGGTATTATATTATTATTATTACTATTAATGTAAATTTAAGGGTGTAAATTAATTGGGTTTTTTATATCCACAATTAACAAATGATTACAATCAACTACAGTAATTGAACAAACTTTATAAACATCTGCGAGGACTAATACCAACGATTTTCCCCCACTGAACTCAAAGACCTTGAATTACGAATAAGATACACATTTTAAATTAAAATTATTATACATATTCAGAAAAAATTACAAATCAGTCAAACGTGCAAACAAGAGATATTCAATTTTAAGGATAACTTGATTATTATCGCTTTTTCTCAAAATTCATTATTTTATTTTTTTATATTAAAAGGTAGATACGATCGACTTTTTATAAAACATTCTGTCAATCAATTTTTGTTTTAAGTTTTAAATATCCTGAATTAAATAAATATATATTAATATATACAGATTCTAACATCAGCACAATATACCAGTGGTACGGTGACTAATACCTAAAAAACATGGGTTCAAATCCTATATGGACTCAATTTTTATCGTGTCTGGGAGATCGGAAATAGTTTATTATATAATTATAATTTCGATCAGTTATTTAAAATTAGTTTTTCTTTGATTTTTATAATTTCACGGATGAATAATAAAAATAAAAATCGGTGTCTCACTACCTATTTAGTAGTAGTTGATTGTGTTTACCTCATTGTGCATTGAGCTAGCGCCTGTTATGTTTCAAAGGAAGATTTACAACAAATAAATACATATATTATTAATCTCGAAACTTCACGCTTGTAAAAAGCGAGCAAATGCTTCAAGAAAATTTTATCCGTTTAATACAAAATAAGTATATCTTTATCATAACAAGTTTAAAAATTAAATACATATAAAAAAAACACATGTGCGGCACCCAAAGAGGAATAATATAAAAATGTAGAAACTTAATCAACGACTTATACCATTGACCTATTATTGAATATTGCTTTTCTTTGTTGCTCCTCTCTTTGTTGCTACTCTCTAACAATAAAAACGCTTAACAGGAAAAAACCACTATGTTCTGATATATTTTGTTATACGTTTTATTTTTAAGTATAAGGAAAAGAGAATTTAATTTAATTTATATGAAAATCTCACCAATTGCGTAAACTTCAAGTACTGTTCCTCGACGACTTCCTTTTGCTTCAACTTCATTATCACAATTTTTTAATATCACAATCACTTTTCAATATATCACAGATTTATTATATTATACGTAGTATTTGTACGTATATTTATCACAATTTGACTAAATCTGTAGAAAAATAAAAATAATAAGTGCATTTGTTGTTTTATGGCCAAATTGCAACAATAATCGTCGTAAACCAACGCCAGTAATAATTAATTCAATGTAATTGTAATTGGATAATAATAAAAATGCAATGAATATAGATTTAAATTAAGAAGACAAACTATATTTTAAATAAACAAGAATAAATAATCCATTGAAAACTATAATTAAATTGAATATTGCACGATCGTATAATTTATTTTTTACACGATCTTTGTTTGTCTATGGTGAATTATTTTTAAACGCCAAAATGCGGCCTTAACACTACGTTTATCATCCATATTTCACAAAAGAGGATTTATTAAATCGAATAAAAAATTACATTATCACAGCACTCTAGTCACTCAGGTGTATAAGTAATTAACGATTAAATTGCCAGCGCGATGGCGAGCGTTTCTCATCGCGAACGGAACCGAACTGACCGCTGAACTTTTTCCCTCTCGCTTATAAAACGGACACCTAGTGACGAACGGAGATTCCCCCAGGTGCCGATAAACCAGTCGTCGGATAAAAAGCAATATCAGACGCAGGTAGTAGACGTGACGCGTGATTCACGCTTATACTATGTTTATGTTTAAATACCGGTTATTGGCGCTAGTACGGTTTTTCGCAATGATTTTTAACGTTATGGATTTGCGTCATGAAAAACAAATTTCTAACTAAGCACCCCTTCCTCGAATCAGATGAATGAAAGCTATAAATATAATTTTCAGAGAATGCGCTTTTAGATGAATTATATTGTTTTAAAAAACATAAAAAATAAGGCGGGGAGGGGTTTTTCTTCACAAAAGTATGGTTTATCGTACCATTGTTCTAATGCATAATTTTTGTCAAATGTTGAGTTTGCAAAAAAGTAACTAAAAATATTTGGCTCCTTAAATAACACCCCCCCCCCCCCCACATAATGTTAAGTGTTAATTTGAATAAAACGCTATGATAAAATGCGTAGTACAAATGCAAAACAAATTAGGTCGGAATTATTATGTTTCATTGCAAAATGGCGTAATATACCAACTTCATTTAATAAAACATACGTTCTTAAATGCTATAATATTATATTACATCGCCGATTTACTATTATGCAATCCAAAGAAAACGTTGTATATTCATTAAATATATAGTCTCGTTAAGCATATGCTAATATTTCTATAAACGATATAGTTAGTTATGTATGAGAATGTCAAAAAATCAAACGATAAAATATTTTATATTATAAGGCTTATATTTAAATGAAACAAAAATAATTAAAATCAAATTTAAGATAAATTATTGTATGACGCGTTAAGCCGAGCAGTGAAATATTTGTCGAGTGGTTAAAATACACGCACAATTTCATAAACTTGGCATATTGTGTTTATTTATTATATTCTTTCAAACGAAAGCGATTGACTTTTAATACTATGCATAGTTTCTTATTGTTGTTAATTATAAATGTTACACGTCATTAGTTATTTTATGTTAAATAATAATTACACATTAATATACTATATAAATATGGGTTGTAATGCGAATGAGGTTTGAGGAAAATATTTTAATTTGAAAATATAACCGCTCTTCTCACGATTGACGTACAAGTAGATGATGAAAATTTATAATTAAAAATTCATACAACATGAGGTACATTTTTTAGAATACAATTAATTATAAAATAGCATTATATATAACTCAAAACGTTTAAGGAAATATTTTCACAGTTATGAATGAATTCTTACAACATTTTGGTTTGAGGATATATATTTCACAACTATTAAATGTTGCAATTCTAAGAAGATCTAAAGATTCTGTGTAATGCGAATTTTTCTATATATTAATGTTGAATTAAATTAAGGAAACATATTTACCTGATGTTTACGAGTAATTTTAATATGAATGATACGAATTTAATTAAAATCTTAAGAAATATGTGTTATTTTGTCAAAACCCATGAATCACTGATGTCAGTTTAAGCTCTCGTTGATATATATAAAAATATGAATTAACAATACATTTTATGTAAATAAATTTATGATTTTATTTTATTTTTAGTCTTAGAAATATTTTCATTACCATATTTATGCGATATAATAATATATGTAATCACGTTTTAATATTGAAATCTTCAATGCGTGACTATTTTATTAATGTGCTGAAATTTCATTCCCATCTTAGCTATAATATGTGAATCGACGCTGTAGTCTCATACACAATAAAATCTATTTTTTTTTCAATATTAACCAACTACTTGGGTTCTTAATTAAATATTCGGTTATTCCAATTATTCCCCCAATTTTGAACTATATGAATACTATCTTGTTTCGAAATGCTTATTCTCAACAAAAAAATGCTTTCACGCCTTCGAAAAACATTTGTGAATAGAATGTTTATCGGCCGTATCTTCTATGACCGAAATTCATAGAATTCGTTCGTAGAACGAAACAAAATAGTGCGTTGAACATTTTTATGTAGCTTGTGATACATTTTTGTATTTGTTATTTTAAGAAACAAAGATTTTATTTCAAGCAGTTTAATAATTCGATCGCGATTAATTATTTCATTTATATGCAAATCCACACAAAACAAAGCCGATACAGATTCGATCTTTATGTATATACAATTTGTTATTAGCAATTGTATATACAATAAATTCTATAAAATTATATATTTAAAATTTTCCATAAATTTTTCTGAATTAATTTAATTTCAGTTAATCTTAATTCTGATGATTTGACGTCCCTGATTTAAAAGTATGTAATAATCAATTTTGACACCCTCACTAATCAGTAATTCGCATAGCATATTTTATAAAACGATTATGAAACTAATAAATGATTTATTAAAATATTTATTATTACTCAATAAATAAATAAATTAATATCTAAAAATAATTAAAAAATATGGATATATTCGAATACTCGAATACGTCATCCATTTTTTATTCAATATTCGAATAGTTAAAAACTACGATTGAGAATCCTACTTACTACCCTGAGGTTGATATGAAATTAGTCACAAGAACTTGAATTTAAAATACTTTAAAATTAAAAGCGCGTACTGATCGTATATTTAAGCGGATCAGAAATTAACTTTTAACTTTTCGGTGTCAAAATACAAAGTCAAATTACATCATATCATTGCCATACATACAGATTTTTAAATCATAGCATGGGGTATTCTAATTACATATTTAGAAACGGTAACAAATAGTCTGTTTCCGCTCTGTATCATCACATTAGCCAAACGGTCGAGAATAGGAAGCACAAAAGACCTCCCTAACTTATATATAAGAGAGTATATAAGAGCGAACACGACGTACTACGTTCATTTATATTAAATAGTGACACTTCCATCAGTCAGAAGTTTTGTACCACTTCGCTTCTGAATAAACGACGAAACGAAATTTCAACCGAACACTGAGTATCGACTGAAACAGCTTTCACGTCAGACCTGGTCCAGCTACGTAGTCGCATGAATTCAATAGGTCAAGCAGATCTTCTAGACGACTAAGAGTAATACTTATAATTGCACAATTAATTAAAAACTTTATATCTAAAAATCTAACGCGCCCATCGCAAGTTTCGAACAAAGATAAATTTAACAAAAAATGAAAGGCACATCAAAGGTGATATTACAAGCAGCAATCATTTAATTTTTCATCGACTTTCCTTATGCTTAAAAAGAGCTTTCTGAATTGCAGTTTTTTTCTTTATACTCTGAGGTCGACGAACCGGTATTTAACATTGGTGCTATCGATTAACGTCATTACAAAACGGCCATCTTGCAACTTTCATGCGGGAATCCCGCTTGTATCTCATGTACTCTTCCATAATTGGATATTATGCACCACGTGCTTGTGGCTTGTGACGTAGGCAGTTAAACAAGTTTTACAGCATTTATCCAGGAAGATATTTGATTTACTTGCATCAATAACATTTTCCTCTTACCTGGGGAAAAGTTAGCAAGACATAGGCGATTCCGGGGATTCCTCAAAACCCAAAGGTTCGACGATCCTTTGTTGAGTTGTACGATTAACAATGCGCATGTATTTATGCAAATATGTGACACAACTTATGTAGATGCGTTACGCATTCAGATTAGAGGTTTGTAATCTAAATTTCCAATATATTTATTAGTGTATAACAAATATAATATGTGTAAACAGATATGTTAATCAATAAACATATTCGGTGACTGGAAAACCCCTAATGGCATCAAGTAATCAGGTAAATATAGTATTCTTGACTTGAAAAAAACACGTGCTTATGATACTGTAAACGTGATCTATAATTAGCATTGTTATTTCCTTCATTGCATTCATAAATTCATTAATATTGGATATTGGAAAATTTATTTTCCTCAAGAAAATACTTTATTGGTGTTGATTAATCACATTAATGCGCACATCAAGGAATGCTTGATATATGCCTCTTTATAAACAATATTTTCAATTTTAGAATCTCCAGTAAGTAACCGGGTAAACCACATTTTATTGAAGATACTCATAGTATTCATAATACGCGTCTCGTTGACATTAGATAAAGTTAATTGCATCTACAATAAAGTTGTTGTCTAACAGTAAACAATAATTACTAAGTATTATAGAAAAATAGTAAGCAAGAAAATCCAAAGATATGACAACTTGATAGTGATTAATATTAGATACATTTTATGTCTATATTTTTACACAGGTTTTTTTTTTAATTTATATGATAACAAGAGTTGAAAAACCAGATTTTTATATAACATGCAAATGATACGTTTGTTCATTCATTGCAAATATTATTCGTGGTCCATGAACTTTCTGTGATGACCGATTTGAAAGGTCGTTATATATAATATAATATATTAATTAAATACATGTATGTATTTAAAAGCGTTAGCCCAATGAGTTACAACAAGCTAAATACAATCAACAACTACTAAGTAGATAGTAGTACATCAAACTGAAATCAAAGTCTATGCATAACCTAGCTCGATTTTATATTATTATTCATGCGTGAGATTAAGAAAATCTATAGAGACTTAACCTGTGATGTTCAATTGTAATAAATATTATATTATAATCACTAATTCCGATTAATTGCAAAACTCTAAAGTCCATATGAGATTTGAATCTAAGTTTTTCAGGTATTACTCACCGACTTATATCAGTGAAGAAAACAAGAAATTACTACAAATTGTTTATACAAATATTTCAATATTACACTCACCAATCCTACAAAAGAAACGAAAGCTTGAGGCGCTTTCTTCTTCAGCTTGTCGTCATTTTTAACTTGTCCGTTGACGAATTTTCTGCAAAAATAAATAAAAATAAATTAAATCATTTGCATGATGTCATATGGCAGCACCTCGTTCCTTTCTAAACACATTATTTAAATGTCGATTAATAATCGGAAGCGTGTAATAGAAAGAAGGTACCACGAAACGTTGACCTTAAACCCCTCAGGGCAAAAAAATCCTCACATACGACCTTCGAATGGCATAAGGCTAATTTTGCATATCACAGTGTGGGAATTGCGTGCGTATATTTTCAAGAACACTCCTGTTTAACCGCATACGCCAATAATTAAATTACAAGCTCAAAATCAAATAATGCAAATACAATTTGAAGAAAAACATGTTTTTCAGAACTATTTAAACGTGACTCTTTCATCACGAAGATTTTATGTAAGAATTGAAAAAAGTGACCTTAAACTAAGGGCAACGATGACCTTAAATAGAATGAAAAAGTAAAATAATTTCGCATAATAAGTACACAGCATAATAAAGGACAAAGTTTAATTAACTATGTACATAAAATAAAAATATAAATATTGCATTTTTACTATTTCCCCTTAGCTTCATTTGCTAATAATAAATAAATTGATTAAATCATTTTATAATTTATTGTAACAATAATAACCTTGAATAGCATTGAGCGTCAGATATCTGTACATTTTTAATATTTATTCAGCGCATTTTCTTTTACTATAACATAACTAGATAATGAGCGAATGGTTTGATGTTCTGGGTTATGACTAAGACTTTTCAGAATTAATTAAATTTGCTATGCATTTAAACCTATAGCTGTGTCTACTAGATGACATATAATTAATAACATTATAAATGAGTATTTATTATCTGTAGTTGAAGTACAAATAAAATCATGCTATGATGAAACGTTAAGTTAAATTATAAAATTAAAAAATATATATAAAACTTTCTCAAAAATATCGTTAGTAAAAGTAGACACATAACTGAAATATACATATAAAATAAATATTTATTTCGTAAACATTTGCGTAGTGAATATATTTTTAAGTTAAAGCTACTTTTTTTGGACTCAAGGGGCGAGCTCGATTATTTCAATTCGGAAGCGAAGTAGTAGTTCTGTGGTTAGTTATTGACTTTTATTTTAGTCTTGTATAACGTCGTAAATATATCATAGATTCAAATCAGGATATTTGGCAACGTAGCTAACCTGTGACTTGTTTTTTGTTCAAGTTGGGTCCAACGGTTTTTAATTCAATCGTATTAATTAATTCGAGGAACATAAATTGATTACCTAATTCGACGCAACGATTATGTATGATCCAAATCAATATAATTATAATGTATAATATAATAAATAGAATAATTAAATAATTATATAAATAAATACTAATAGAAAAAATAAAATTAAATGGCTTATATAAAATCCATGTTCAAATAAAAGATTTCGTAATCCCAACACGAAATATGATAGTTAACTATATCTACCATAGATACTAAAGATAGATTCAGCATATTGTATTTGGTTTTGAATATATTAAATTAAAATTTTCTCTAACAGCTTTCTACAATATTATTATGTTTTTAGAACAAGAAATTGATTTCATATATATTTTTTAATATACACTTATTTGCATTGTTTTCTAGTTGAGTTGCTCTATATCTATTGAATCATATTAGCTATGACACTTTACTATGTTCAGAAATCACAGTCAATAGACAGTATTTAACAAAAGTTTTTTTCACCGATACTCTTTCTAAAAAAGGTTTAAATTGAATAGTTGTGTTTTATCACACCATTATTGTAGTTTATATGACACTGAAAATGAAAACAAATTTTTTTAAATGTTAAATACTCAAAACAATATGTATACTGTTAGTTCTAAAAAGTTGCATAATTGAGCTTATATTGTGCTTTTGACACGTATATGTCCTGCTTTTAAAAAAATGGTTTTAACCGTTTGAATGCCAGTGTCCGCTTACGAACGACGACATGAATGCCGCTAGGACGTGGGTGTCTGTTTCAAGTTTTGTATTAATTTATTTTTTGTATAATTATGAAATATTTTTTTTCTATATTTTTTGTGTATTTACTTGTATAAACTGGATTTAATTTTGTTTCTATATTATATACTGATTCACAAAAAAAAAAGAAATATTTTTTTTAAATATATTTATAAAATCATATATATTGGCTAAAAAATGATATTAAAATTTATCTCCATTTAAAAAATATTAGAAAAAACCAACGAGGTCAAAAATGTTCTATAATAGATAAAAATATAAAAGTTAAAAAATATTATAATTCTTGCGGCTGGATTTTTTTCATAAGTTTAACTATAATAATAATAACTTTAATGTATAAATTATATAAATTATTTTAATTTCAATAAAATTGTTTAAAATATAAAAATGAGTGTAACTCAAATATTGCCTTCTCTTTCTTACTCAAATATATTGACTGTGATTTCTGAATCAAGTATAAGGACGGAATAGCGTAATACATAACGTCTCAGACTAGTAACTCTGAGGTTGCGGGTTCGAATTTTTATATATAAAAATGCGCTATTATTAAAAAACCGGCCCAGCTGCCGTGACATTTATTGGTTATAAATTATATGTATTAGACATTATAATTTATAATTATTAATATACATAGATGTCACCGATTCCTATAATTTCTGGTCTGGTGGCTAATACTTGTAGATATTTATTATATCTGATTGACTTGCTAAGTTGGTACAGATTAAAAATAAAATAAAATAAAACATAAAAAACAGAATAACAAAAATAACTTCGTATTCAGGGACAATTAAATGGCACAATACCCTTAATATTTGCTATAGTCGAATCTGATGAAATTATCCTATGAAGTATTGACTTCATTCAATAATCAGAATACATTCATTAAAAGCTAGTGTTCTGAAGCATGAAAGTATAAACGAACAATGTGTTTTGATTACCATTAATTACATTAATAGCTTTACAGTAACTCAGTCATAAATCATATTCAATAAAATAAATTTATTTTGTAATATTTTACGGTACTGAGATATTGAGACTTTTTCGCATTAAAAAAAATTGACCATGTGAGGGTTAAAATTAAAATTCTGTCAGTAATCGTTTTAATGGATTTATATAAAAATACATCGAAATTAGTTGTTTATATGTATAAAATCATTACAGAACAACTAAAGAATTTACACGCAGTATTATGGTACAAAAAAGAGAAAAATAATGCAAATAAAAAGAGGACATGTTCATTTTAGAATACATAATCTGAAAACCCTTTATTAAATGTCATATTACAATTTGAAATGTTGGTTATCTAAAAATAAATAATATATATTGAATTCGATCTTTTAAAACTGATCTATACAGCATTTCATACAATGACATAATTATTATATAACCTGACTACCTACAGCAAATTACTGCATTTGCATGTAGTATTACGCATTACCAATATATAATTAAATATAGATTTGTATTTAATTAAAATAAATGTGTTTACAATGATGAGTATTTAATTAGAACCAGTTTTCCTCAAACGCAGCAAGATAGATAAATTTCGACGATGACGCTAGAGCCGAAGTTTTAGATTTCTTTAGCTCGGGGCTTACCCCTGTTCTGAGAAACGCTTTTTTCAGCCGTCATCACTGAAACAAATAATCAAAATTCACTTCAGCGTTAACAAAATAAATTTCGACTTTTCGACTCGTCATTCGCATTTCGATTCATTGCTCCGTGATTAATCTGAACTGCTTTATATGAATATATTGCAAAGTTCAAAGTTTTCAATTGAAAATGAGCGGTTTTAATTAATTTGGCCATCAAGTCAATTGTATGCGGACACCAATGTCGCTATAATGGCAAGAATTCTGTTCGATCATATTAATTGCTGTAATAAATAAAAATTGATAAAATTGCCAGTAAAAGCTTGACCGTTATAAGAAATTCCCTATAACTAATAAATTATTTTTTATAGATATAAGATTAACTCGAGTCTCGAAATGCCTGAACCAAGGGTTATGGACCGAATTATATTTTTCACAATTGCAACAGTGATGTTCTAAAAACTTATTGTTTAGTGTAAATTGTAAGTAACTTATATTTACTTTCGACTTGCCCTTTTATTTATATAAGTATATATATAAGTTTTTCATTATTTTATGGGCCAAAAATGTTTTGCCTACATTTATTCGTAAAATATGCAATTTATTTTTGTAAATAAATAAACTGCATTCAAAAGATTCAATGCCAAAATTATTTGCTGAAGATATTTTTTCGATGAGCCAATTTTCACATAAATTCACAGACATAATCCGCCCTAGTCTTTCCTGATGGATAATGGATACCAGTGCTATTATTGTAGCTTTGTCTGCATCATGTTATCTCCAAGTCGTATCCGGATATCATATTGCACTCTTGATTGCGAACATCGCAGCTGGAACAGGTTTGACGTGAAGTGAGAAGCGACTTCTTCCACGGCTTTCCTAAGTCTCTAGTTCGGTACTTGACGTAGCTTCGCATGGTCGAGTTCGGCTGAACTCTCGTCTGACTCAAGCTTATAATAGCAGTAATGACAAGTTGTTACAAGCTGATATGCTCGTGCTTATATACTCTATTGGGGTTAAGGGGGGCGTTTCGCCACTTCCTACGCTCGACCATCAGGACAATGCGATGATTCGGGGGCAGAAACAGAATGTCCCTCAAACAAAATGTTCTACTCTCACTGGAAAAAGCTAAAATGACGTCCCTGGTTCTAAACCAGATATTCTTAGAAAATTTTAAGAATAATTAATTACAGTGAAATCATATCGGAATACATTTTCACCAGTAGACATTTATTTTTACCAGTGAAAATATAATTTATTTGGCATTTTATGCATGCTATGAATGAATGTCACAATGAATGTGTATTTTTCGGTGAAGTCCAAAATACATTTTCACCAGTAGATATATTTCTACTAGCGAAAATATAATTTACCTGATAGGTGCTAGTGAAATTATATGTTGTTCTAAAATGTACATGAAACTCAATGCGCGAAACGTAAATTTGCTGTTCTAACCCAAACCTAACCTAATTATAGTTTTTGAAATTAAAACAAATTAAGTCAACTTATTTCTTAGTTTATTGGATATTATGAAATTATCATTATACAAATCAAATAGTTCCTAAGTTTCACACAGCGTATGTAATTGTATCTCTATATTTTGTTCTAGTAAAATGGCAGTAAAACATTCTTTCTTTTATTTAAATGATTGTAGTTAACTAATATTGAATTTTTTTGTGACTACTGTATCAGACATAATAATATTACATATATCTATACAATATTGAATATACAACAAATACACAGTAAAGCAATTACATATGTATATGAACTAATCGAATTGGTAATGTGTACTTCAATTTACAGCACCAATTAGAACATTCGTTAAAAAATATAAAGGATGATAAAAAAGAGTATTACTCTAATGGGTCTAATGTCTAAAGAAGTGGTTGTCAATTCGTAACAAGCATTTGAAATCCACATAAAAATAAAAATATTTTTAAAAAATTCTAGTGTGACTATGTTAAGTTTTATTCAAGTTTGAAACATACATCTTATTAGAAATACGCGTGTTAAATAAATAATGCTTGTGTAAGAATTTTTGAGCGCTGACATTTCAGCATAACGGGTAAGAATAAGGGACGAAATCGCGACTTTCTAGAGCACTCTACAACTCGCAGCATGTGCACAATTCCCATAAGAAGTGCTTCTTTGTATACGGGCTATGTTAAGTATATAATGAATAGTATCCAAACACAGCAAAAGATCACTAGGATGCAAATACACATCAGAGAAATTTCGTTTTGCTGAACTTCCAGATGATGAAGCCATCTAATAATATTATTTCTTGTTATCCAAAGACAACGGACGGTTACCCGCAACATCGTGTTACGCAAATAATCTCTATAGCGTTATACGTAAATATTACTAACACTAACTCAGAACGCATCAGGGATATTAAACCTTGCATTATTTCAATATTAACTTTTATTTATTTCTAAGATTATCCTAATGTTATAAGCAAAATTTTAAATCGTATTAAAAATATTGTGGAACTCTACAATACAATTTAGTGTACATTTTGATGGTACACTAAAAATTTAAAATTAATATTATTGAGATTTACCTAAATACATATTATATATACAATAATTAAAATAAAAATATATAAATAAATCACATAAATATTACATAAATCTGTTTTAGAAGAAAAAATATACAATGTACTAAATATATATATATATAGTATACTAAATATTCAATAATGAAAAGAATTCTATTTTTAAACACCTATTTCTGTGAACAATGTTTTTCAGTAATTACGAACCTAAAATAATAAACAATGGTCCTATTGTACTGAATTGTTAATTGTTAAAGTTGACTATAAAAGTCAACTTTTACGGTTAAGAAAATTGCATTCAATTATAATATGAAATATTAAATAAATTTTAACACAGATTATGTTTGTACTGAATAAAAAATTGTAGTAGTGTTGGAAAACATCTGCTCAACCTAATAATGTTTATCATTTGATCTGTTTGTCTTTACTACATCTGTTTGTGCCTACATGAATAAAAAAATGTTCAAGAATGAATGAAAGTATAAAATATGGTACTATTGAATTAAACTTGGATGTTTAGTACATAACATAATTTAATTTAGTTTTACATTTAATCTTTCTAAATGAGGAGGTGAGATTAATTTACTAAATACTTACATCAAAAGTTGCACTGAAAGGTCAAACGCACTTGAACTTTCTTAAAAAGAAGCAACTTATAAATAAATATATTAAAAATTATTAATTGTCAATCAATATATTTGCTTTAAGATAGCTTGTTTAATTTTAGCCCTTGTTTCTTAGCACTTTATAAATCACTCTTGAGTGAAACCGCCATTTAAACAAATCGCGAGATGAGAGCACCCAGAATAAGAGATCGGCAGAAAATATAAACAAAGCAGCTTTGATTTTTATATTGCCGTATTCATAATCGAACGTTGGCAATCGTTATTATTGCATTTATCTGGTTTATTATCGTCCTATATTAAAAGACAAAAGATACTTTTTCCAAACCACTGTCGTAGGCTCTACATCAATATTTTGCAATAGTTTTACCGAGCTCATTAACAACCACCCATTCTTCGGGTTTCTAAATTTTTGGCACTAGTGAGAATTTTATTAAATTATATTACATATTGCGAAAGACCATGATGGGCGATATGTTTTTATTCGAACAGTGGTGGAGAAGCTGGCGCAGGAATGATGTCCGTGGACGATCCTTAAACCTGGTCTACAAGTAACGTTTTGTTACTTGTAGATCAGGTAACAGAACTACAATTTTGTACGCACTCCTCATAAGGTTCTATCGGATAATCGTAAGTAACAAAATGTGATGAGTAATATAGACATATAAATACTTAGAAGGCATCCAGAAGCGGTTGATAAATGACAATATTTTGTCAAAGGTAATGTTTTCATAGGCTTAAGTCCAAAAATAGAAAGATATGCAGGCCCACATTTTTAAAAATACTTTTTTAGACCATGTATAAAAGTGAATAAATTAATGACACAACATGTTTTTGTACACAGTCATTTTCTTGATTTTTTATGGTACTTGTAGATAACACAATAAATAATCAACGTATAAAATATTTTTAGAAGTACCTGAACGTAAGGAAGATCGTTTAAACGCATCTGATTGTTTGAAACACGAAATATTCATAAATAGTCAGAAGCATAATTTGTCATACAAGTTGGCAACTAAAGTCGAAATTTGACCTGCTTGTTCATTATATTAAAAAAACAGCAATTTCATTTAATATCTACAAAGAAAATGTTCCGACTCTTGAAATCATAGATTTTTTCGAAAAATTTGCAAGCATGTTTTAATATTCAACAATATATTACAGCATAAGCAACAAAGCATTCAATTTGACTTTGAATGAATGGACATTTATCAGATAAGTCGACTTAACAACGTTTAAAGATACTAAACATTACAATTCGGTATAGTTGTAATTTAATTGTAATATAATAAAAAAACCATTCAAAATCAAACAAATAAAATCATAAATTTCTACAAAACAAAATTACCCGTGATGAATGTAAACATTGTTAACATTAAAAGGGATAATGATATAATTAAAATATTTAATACAACGAAATAATAATTGCAAGGGTATTCGAATACTTTGGTTTTGCTAATCAATAAACATTAATAAACTTTTTTTTTTTAAAAATGGAACACCACCGTGAGAAAATATTTATGAAGATTTGGTCAAAGTACCCGCTACGAATCAGAAAGATATACATATGTATCCGTCGTAGAGGTCTTGAGAAAGTATTATATAACACGTGCATTCGGTATTGACATATAAAATGACCGTTCGTAAAACTGTTCTAGCAATTAACGGCAATCTGTTAAAAACAAAAAAAACAATCCCAGAAAGACCCAGAAACCAAAAAATCTTCTATGAATGGGACCATGGGTACAAATACGGAGATAGGAGCAAGCATCGATCACTTCCTCAGACACATTTTAAATACATTTTTTGACCCTTCTACTAACATTCATACTGAACATCCACTTAACAGTTTAAGGAATCAGAATTTTATGATCTCTCCAATTTGGACTCGTATCATGAGAAAGCGAATTCAACTTTAGACTATCGAAGATAGCAGAAGCCGCCGCTTCTCTCTTCACATACCCAAAAAATCGCTAAAACGCTACTTATGATAACATGACTGTTTTGAATTATCATACTAATTCTAATATAATTGATTTTTTACAGAAATTAGCGATTCTTATAAGTTGATGTTATATCATGTCACGTTGCTCACGGTTATCCAGCCAGACGTTGATTTAAGAACAATGCTTTTTATTTTGTTGCAGTCGTGCGAGCGATCAGTGAAATCCGTTCCATTTCTGAGAGTCGCTTTTCACCTTGGGCGCTTTGTCCGAGAAGCAATCCACGCAACTGCAGCTAGACGACGACGCCATTGAACTTTCCGTCGTTTTCCGGCGCACTCATGCGTCGCGACGCCTATCCCCAGCCACTTATGTAATAAAATAAAAATACGTGCATTCAACTTCACACGCGACTCTTTTCAGGGGCAGTATAGTGATCGGACACTTCGGAAGAATCTATTGCAAAGTAAATGGAGCTAAAAATCGTAAGATTTTGAAGAAGGCCACCCAGTGTCATTCTTATGTAAATTTATAATTTTATGTTGAAGAGAGTTTTATGCGATTACAACTCGTATAAAATTATCTAGAAAGCGTTTATGAATTGGTATATGTTGCCAGTCATTTCCCGCATTCATTCTGAGTAAGAGCATCACATGTCAGTTGTGCCACGGCCGTTTACGAGGATGCATGATTCAGCTGCAGGAATATGATAACATGGATGTAATTTGGGGGAAGGGGGGCAGGTTGGGGAATTTGCCATGCCAATTTGCAATTTAGCCATGTTGATTATATAATAAAAAAATATTACCAATGTTAAAATTGATAAACAGGTTTTAAAATATATTATCATATAAAACTAGATTAAATATTTATTATGCATATATTCTTAGTCGTCTAACATCTATGTCTTGCGTTTGAGGATTTATAAGTAAATTTAAATTAAAATCGCTACAGGTTATTCAAAATAGTGCTATAAAAATATTCTTAAATTTGTGTCTCGAAGCTCACGCGAAAAACATATATTATACATATATGAAAACTAAAATTTTGCCTATAACTATTCTACCAAAATATGAATTATTAATGGTAAAAAAAATGCTAGAGAGAAAATCGATTATAATTACTAAATTTAAACTTAGAAAACAGCTACATAATTATAAAATTAGATCTTCAATGATTTATCAAAATCAAATAGGAAAAAAATTGCAAAGAAATTAAAAAATATTTTTTTAATGAATTCATGTAACTTTAATAAAAAAAAAATAAGTTAATAATTAATCCATGTATCATCTTTTAACATCCTTCTTATTTTTCTTATTTGTTCTTTTAAAATTGAATAATAAATATTTTAAGTGTACTTATTATATTTTTCTAAATGTAAATGTATTAAATATATAATTTTAATGCATCAAATTGTAACCGCATTATGCAGAATTACGTGAATAAAAAAAATCATTTCAGTGAAATTAAATCGGAATACATTTTCACCGGTAGATATACATATATTTTTGCCAGTGAAAATATGTACGTATCTAAATATATAGTTATCATTATTTATTTACATGCGATGTATAAATTTTACAGTGAATGGGTATTTTTCGGTCAATTTATATTTATTTTCACTAGTGAAGTTCAAATACATTTGCACCAGTAAATATATATTTCCACTAGCAAAAATATAATTTGATGCTAGTGAAATTATATGCTGTTCTAAAATGTCTATGAAACTCAATTTGACAGTTGCGAAACGTAAATTTGTTGTTCTAATCCAAACATAAACTAATGAAAGTTCTAAAACTAATTATAGTTTTATAGATTTAATTAGGTCAAGTCTAAAATACAAACTAAATCAACTTATCTCTCAGGGAAAAATAATAAGAAAAAGAAAAAAAAAAGTTTTAAAAATATGAGAGCAAATATGTTGCTCAATAGCAGGGCGCGAAAACAATTATCACTTCTCAGAAGTGAATAATTCACGACAAAAGCAATAAAATCGTGTCGGCGCTGTCGCAGTTAGATAATTGTTTTTTGGTAGCGGTATTTTTTCCACTGTTAAATGATAGTAAAATGTTTCCATAAAAATATCAGAATCAGGAAGTCAACGATGTATGGAAACTATCACGTTTTGATTAAGTCACCTCATAGATTTTTTACATTTCTAATTTATTGCTCAAAATGTCTTGAACCCATTCATAGGAAGCTCCCATAGCCTCTACTATTTATTGAACCTTGATTCGCCGACCTACCATGCCCACATAATAAATCATGTCGATCTTTCTACAGGCCTTCAAATAATGTTTAAATTCAATATTATGTATGTCATGTCCTAATAAATTGGAGCCCTTCTTATGCAGATATTTGACCACTGAACGTATTTTATTTTTTATAATCGTCGATTCACGTTTTACTTCAGAAAATTCTACATACATCATAAATGAACATATTAACGTGAAACTTACAAAAAAATGAGGCATGATAACAATTTACATAACTTCATAAAAAATAATTGTGCCATTAGTGATATGTTACGAAGTTTTCAATCCCCCTTCGCATGTAACAAAATTTAATTATATTTGTTATGCTTCGCATGAAGGACGAAAAAAAGGAGGAGGAAATAAAATTGGTTCTTGCTTGTGGTATAATGTGATAAAACTAAGTAAATAGTAATGGATAAGCAGAAAATGAAGAATAAGTACATTTTTTGATACATACAGATAATAACTCATAAATATATCATAGTCAAAAGCTTAAGTTCCATTCCAAACAGTAATTAAATAACAATATCAACATTAAACTTCTTTATCAATCTACTTTCCTGAATAATATAACATATTAATGAAGTAAAATAATCCAACCCGTATTATGTTGAAGAATTATGCCAAAAAAACGTGATTCACTGCAACTAAATAGAGCCTGTAATGAAAAATATATTTGAGAAGCCAAAAAGCAAAACATACTCTCCTTATTTGACAAAAAACGTTTTTAGTTTATATTTGAAATATAATTATATATTTGAGATACGCCCAAATACTTAAAAAATAATAACAAGAGTCACGCATTTAACGCCAAGAGTCAGATGCATTTTTATTGGACTATAAGGTATTAACTTTAGAGGTAAATAACTTTTTGTTATTAGATAATACATTGATTGATATGTTAATTACACTCTTAAAAGATTCTGTAACCAAAGAGTTGAGTAACGTGTGAAAATCAGAGTTGAAGTATAAAACAACAATTCTCCATAATTCTATCGTATCTGAGAGACCAGAATTAGTGATAATCATACATTATAATTCCGATGGATCATCACAGATTAGGTTTACCTAGATTTTACTAATCTCACGAATGAATATCTTCCGTACTAGGTATTGAAAAATGAGCTAATAATGAGCTACTTCAGCTCATAGATTTCCTGTCATTGCGATCATTAAAAAAATTGCCAAAATCAAATTATTAATGATTTTAAAGCGTTCTGGAAATTGATTAATGGTCTTAATTTAATTTAAATAAATAAATATGCCGTAAATTGCTCAGAAATAAGGGGGCCCTGAAACGAAACTAATACAATGGATATTTATAATTACTAATTGATATAACTAGAACTATTAATATGGTGGAAATATAATATCATTTTTGATACAATTGTCTTAAATAGATTGGCGTTATAAGCGACTATTTTGCTATAATTGATTTACAAAAATTAGCTGCAAATGGCAAAATATAGTATTTATTACAATATAATCAACGAGTTTGTAGGAAAATTGCAATCATCTCGTTACATAATTTTATAGTTATTTTTTTTTAAATAAAATAAAATAATTGGTCTAGAAAAACTCTTGCACAGGACATATAAAAATCTATTTACTGTACCGTTAAGAGTTTTTGAGATTATTTTCGTATTATAAACTAGCCACCCCCCGATATTAAACGATTTTATTCATATAATATTATAATACTTTGCTACTAACTCGCAATAGAAACACCGTAATGTAATTTTAAATAAAATTCACAGAAAAAAACACATACTAGGGTTCTCAATTATTCGTAGTTTTCAAGTATCCGAATATTGAATGAAAATTGGTTGAAGCATTCGAATATTTTAATGTCGTCGTAATTTTTTTCCCTTTACCGATATTAATTTATTTAACTAATTGTTTCTAAAAATCAATTAATTGCCTGTAAAATATTTTTTAATTGAAAATAATTATTTATTAAATACTTTGATAATCGTTTTTGAATTTTATAAAATATGCATAACACAACGCAATGCGAATTACTGATCAATGAGGGCGTCAAATGTCAAATGCCTAATTAATTATCACATACTTTTTGATCAGGGACGCCATTTCAGGCTTTTTTAAATCATCAGCTGCGGTTTAATTAGCTCAGAAAAAATTATGGAACATTTTTAATATATTATTTATCGAATTTCTTGTATGATATAATATATATACAATAGCTAATCATGTTTGGAACGAATTTAATATACATAATCGGATCCGTATCGGAGTTATTTTGAGCGGATTGGCATATAAATTACATAAATAGAAATAAATTAAACATAATCAAATTAATGAACTTCTTTAAATACAATTTTTGCGTATTGAAATAACAAATACAAAAACGTAACACAAACTTCAAAAAAATTTGCGCCGCACACCTGTTTTTGAGATAAGCGTTAAACGATAATAAAGTGTGGGCCATTCCAACATTTTGTTTTGTTCAAGAAATGAATTCTATGAATTTCTGTCATAGTAGACACCTGATCAACATTCTATTCATAAATGTTTTTCGAATGCGTAAGAGCATTTTTTTGTTTAGAAGAAGCGTCTCATTGTCTCGCATTTTGAAACAAAATTAAGGCGCATAATCCATGGATATAATGACTACCTATGTTTCTCAAGTACAGAAAATGTTTAATAGTAAGATTTTTTCAAATATCATTTGAGATTATATACACGAATATTTAAGCAATTATTCGAAAATTCATATAATCGAAAATTGGGCGAATAATCTAATATTCAATTGAAAACCCTAGTACAAACGTAAAAATATTATGCTGTATTTTATCGCTAAATCTACTTTATTTATTTTATTTCAATTCAATTTTATAGGATCGTTAAATATAAATTTATCGACTTATACTATCGTGAGCTAAAAATATGATTTGTATTACACTATGAGCGCGTGTACTTTTGCATTGTTGCATCAATTTAATTGAAGGGAATTAAAGAGTCGTGATTCATGTTGCATTTATTTTATGCCATTTATGAAGGAACATACTATAATTGCATAAACACACAGCAGTTGAAAATTCTATTTTAATTATTTTTTTGAAAAATTATAACAAAACATTTAATAATAATAAGCACAATTAGTATCAAAACACAATCGTTCCACATTATTGAAAATACAATGATCCGCAAATGTAATATTTTTATATAAATTACCATTTAGCAATAAAAATAAAATTGATGTATGTTTTGCAATATAAAAAAGGGAATTACATCTGTTCGCTTCTTTGCTTCGCTGGGATTTTAGATAATATAGTTACATTAAGGGCACTACGAAGTAGCGTATCGTATAGAACGCGAATCGCTAATAAATTGTCATAGTGACACGCGCTCCGCATAACGAAGCCGAACATGCTCGACACCTTATCGCAAACTTTGCCGATGTGCATACTAGATATTCATCCCTGCTTGAGCGTCACCCCAAGTTTTTTTTATTTCTGCATAAAACACGGCCTCAACTGTAAGAAGATCGAAAAATGTAACACTGTGACATTTGACGACTATCAATCAAACACATCCACGAATAAGCAAATCCAAATTCGTGCGAATACTTTGTTGGAACCAACAAATTAACTACATATTATAAAAGTGGTGATCACAGACGTGATTTGAACATCCACTACCACAGCGCCCCTCTGGAGAGCGGGCGCTTAAATTTAATCAGATCATCAGCATAATAAGCATTCCAAGCTTATTATTGCAGCGTGCGCTTCGTCGTTGATGAAAGTCAAAAAGAGCAGAGGACCTAGAATGAATCCTTGCGGTACTCAAAATGAGCGAAATACTTGTCATAGCTCACATATTGACGGCAGCAACTTATTGGTTGCCATAGAAAAACAGCTTTTGCCCAATAAATCCAAAACATTTTATTTAAACTAATATAACAATTCTTTGTGTTTAAAAAAATATACATGTTACATGTTTGTTAAGAACAATCAATATCATAGAAGATTTTCATTTTGTATTATTGCTTTCTTAGTTTTATTCTACCCTAAGTAATTGAATGTTGGAATATAAAATTAAGTATTTTTTTCAATTACGCAATTATTTTTTTTTGTATTTTGTGGAATCTCTGTATTCGATTGTAATTTACATCAATGTGGCCTTAAAATTCTTTGGAAACACGTGATCAAAAACATGATCTTTCAAGATCAAAATCATGTAAATAAATTCACATGAAAAGGCCATGAACCTTCGTTCATCTCGACTTTTCTGTGTAAATATATTTTATGATAAAGGTTATATGTAGGTATATAAAAAATATTGCTAATTCTTCATATTTGAACAATGGCTTTCATTTTAACCGGAAATTAATCATTTATTAAAATTTTGAAACATCAACTTGTAAACAAAGTTATGTTGGGTATTTCTATACCCAAATAAAATGATATGTGATAGATAAGGTAATGCTTGAGCAAATATGATACAATCACAATAAATACAAACTTCAAATACTTGTATTAATGTTATTAAAACTCGATAGATAAATTTACTTTTATTTTGAAATAACAGTTTGTTTTAACCTCGTTTGTATAATATAACTGTGCTTCTGTTGAATATTATTATTTTACGTTGTGATACTTTGCAAGGTAAGATAAAAGTCCCTACATTGCGTTGAAGGCATTGTTACGGAAATGCCTGCTTAGTCTCGAAACGAGATTGTAAAGGCTATGTCCTCACTCTAATAATATTATACTGGTTTTTATACACTTGATACATATGTTACAGTTTTCATTTTTAGTAATGATTGATCATTTATAAATCAATGCATTATTAATATAAATGTAGAGTATCTTTAAAGGACGCTTCATTCAGATAATATATAATCAGAAACTTTAAGAAATCAATTCACTTTCACATTTTATATCTAATATGTGTAACAAAAATGTCATTGTAGTGTGCACATATTTATATTGCAATCAATGTATTACATGTATTTTAGATGTCCAAGATTCCCTAATAATTGAGGTTGTATGAATGATAGCATCAATCTGTGCAGCCATTGGCAATAACCTGCCTTCTGGCCAAGCATTATTTAGCAACCGGTCTTTGCTTTGGACCTTGAAAGGCTCTTCACACGGTAAATACGCATTGTTTTCATCTATTGCATCTCGGACCTCAAAAGGCACGGGTGTGTCTTAATTTGGTGTTTTTATCGGGCAATCCATTTGTGTGATTGTTTGGGAAAAACCGCAAAAAGAACACGGGGAATCGGCGATGATTCACTCGAATCTATAACGACTGACCTCTAAAAATTGTGAAAGGAAGTAGGTATTAGTCTATACGATTTTTCACGGATCCGGGCTTTTAATATGAAATTAGGAAAACACCGACCAAACGCAATGGCGTAAAACCAATAAAAATAATAAATAATACATACATAATCAGAGTAAGTTATTCGTTAAATGTAAGCAATATACCGGTTAAGCAAATATATGCATAAATTAAAGCTTTTTTGATTTTTATTTTAAATAATACTAATTATTGATCAACCAAAGTTCTCCTCTTGAGAAAACCAATAAAAAACAAGAGTCACCAAACTCAGCACATAAAGTGGTATAAATAAATCTTAAATTTATAAAAAAAAAAGCAACTGCTTAAAGGTGAAAATCTCTACATAATATATTGTATATTATATATAAGTTGCTTTGAATATATTTAAGTCACATTTTATTTTCTATGGAATAAATTAGAGATACATATATTTATATGAATATGTAAATATTAATTTAACTGCTACTTGAACTTGACCTTAGTTTATTGACGGAAAATAAAATTAATGCGACGTATGAAAAAAATATCTAAAATACATTAGTTCTATCTTGATGAATATTGACAGGTTAATAAAGAAAATGTGTTTTAAAAATATATAAATATTATATCAATAAAAGCTTAGACGGTTATGTATTTCTATACATTTCAAACATGTTCGGTCGCCGTTGTTTTTTTAAATTGTTAATTTTAATAACTCTCTCTACTGTCGGTTATGTCAGTTATTTTATATGTTATCAATACATTTTTTATATCTAATACAAATTAAGTTAAATTTTCTTTGGGCTAGCATTTGTAGTTTTAAAATTTGCCAATTCTACTCATTCTATTTATAATTGATTACAATTTAAAAATAAAATCTGTGGTGTGACGCAGAATTTTGGGAAGAGTGAGTCGTAAATGAGAAAAGGTTGCACATCTCTGATATATAACATACGAGATAGTAAAAACATAAGCAATTTTAACTAGACCTCAATCGCTGCAGCGTTGTGCTTTCAGTGTGTTTGAAATATCCGCGTCATTTTCTAAGTATGATATTTATACATAACTACATTTCTTCTGAGCGAAATGAGAAACATCTCATGCATAAATAATTCCCATTATAAAAATAATCGAGAGAAATCGTAATATTAAAACACTCAATGACCACGACAGACTTTTGAAAACCTAAATTTCTATACCCAGTATTGTATTTATAGATATAATATATCTTATGCCATTGAGAAGCAACAACAACAGTTTTGTTTGTAGTGGGCCACCCGGGAGATATTTTTTTAATATAAATTTACATAGTTACTACTATCTTCATATTTCCATTTGTGTTTTTTTATTAAAATATAATAAATAAAATATAAAACAATAGCTATTACAATTAAAAAAATACTTGAACCTTTAACAGACCCGGAAGAGAGGCAGAAATCGATAATACGGCTCTAAAATAAGCCCTTTTCCGTGCATTTTTTGTACAGCTTTCAATGAAACACATGCTTACTTAACTAAAGTAAGCGAGATAAAAGAGAGAGAGAGACTCTCTACGAAACATACGAAACACACTCACTGCAACGACTACTCTATACCGTACCGCATTTGACACCGCCGTCCGATACTGACACCTGAATTATGTCTGTATATTGGTATACATATTATATATGTCATTCAGGAGCTATATTAATGCTTCATTAAAGAGGCAGAGTTTGACAATATGGCTTAATTGGTCTAAATAGACTTTTGTCTTAGAACTTTTATCAGTGAACATATAAAGGGCTTGACACTTGCTCATTTAATTGAAGAGCACTGAAGCACTTTGACATACATCTACGCATTTCTGAAAGTAGCAATATCAGCTCTTTACAAACTTTCACTATTTTTACTACTTATTTGCCTCTGCAAGAACTGTGTCTCACTAATCAGCAGCAGAACACGAAACTGTATATAGAACTAATAACATTAGTTACAAAAAAAAATCTTCTGGTTCATGACATTTGACAGTCATTTCTTATGTAAAATCGCTGAATCCTAAAATGAAGCCTAAAACTATAAAATAGGACAGTTTTTAAGATATTGTTAATTTTTCGTATTTTTAATTCTAAAAAAATAGTTTTTGTTTAATTGCAAATATCTCCGATTCTCATAATTCATAATTGAGAAAGAGATGGCAATTTTCGATTTACGTCCTAGTATACTATTAGCTCTAAAATACACGATACGGATATACGTTTGATATATGTATCATTACTCCTGTTTATATTTTGAACAAATTTATATAAATTAGAATCATTACTATATTTTTTATATTTATCAATCAATCGGAGTAATGATATGTATATCGAACGTATATCAGTATCGTGTGCCTTACAGCTAATAGTAAACCCAAACTTGCCATCTCTTTCTCGAACTGACTGTGTTAACGCAAATATGATATAGCTGGTTGTTTGCAGAGGGACTAAATTTTGTTTTGTTTAATTCCCGGTAAAATCTATTTTTTTCTTAAATTTTGCTAAAAATTACCCAAAATCGTCAATAAATTCATAAATAGTGTCTAAACCAAAAATCTGAGTGGAAATTATTGTAGACAGTCGATAGGATATTTAATTATCTTTAATTTTATGAAAAAATACTTTCAATTTGGTAAAAACACGTTTTTTCAGAATGAAAAATACGGAAATTTAGCAATTACTCAAAAACTGTTCTATTTTCTTAATTTTAAACTATACTTTCGGATTCACCGCGTGATTTTACATAAAAAATTACTCAAATGTCATGGGTCATAATTGCTGTAAACTAGTGTTATCAACAGGAAAATGCTGTCGGGAATTTAAAGCTAAATAAATCACTGATGAGCTTATTAAAATTTAATGAATAATAGATTTTTGAAAGGTGTTAAATTTAATAAATAATAACTAGTGTCTTATATTGTTATTTATGAAAAGAAAAATTCCCATGACGGTTGAATCAATAAAATTGCTCACTAAATGGTGACAATGTTAAAAAATAAATGAAGAGATTACTAAAAAGTCCATCCCAAAATAAAATTATTTAGATGTATGTTCTGGACTTTGTATCTTTACTTTCCGATGCATATAACATAAAAAAATCTTATTACTATAATCATTAATTATCAATAATGATACATACATCTAAACAAAAATTCTCCCAGGTCTATAATTTTTTTTTGTACCTTGACTCTTTATGTATTATAGAATATATTATAGATTCGTATTTAATATTAAAGTGAGCAGTAAGTTGGTCATTATATCGTTTAATTGCATATTTCAACACATCAGTAACAAGCTGTTGTACCACCGATGGAAAAACACGCTTCTTCGATGGTCAAGACCTCATGGAGGTCATAAATCAGCGATTTATTCAATAGTTGTAAAAGATTTAGCACTTTTTTGTACCTACTCTTAAAACAATACCGCCTAAGAGCAAACAAATTTAAGACCGGTAATTGTTTACTTAATTTTATTTTAAAAACAAACATAAGGATTAATATAATATGAGGTATGGCAACACAGCTGCATGAGAAAAACGACAAAATGGGCTAATACCGAAAGCCTGCAACGACATACTGCGAGAAAAATAACTTTTGCGGGTAAACGACCATATTGTATATAGAATGCAGATTGCCTTCGCAGGTACTAAGCCCTTTAGGGTCAGGTCAAAGAACTGCAAGGTTTAAGCGACCTTGGGCCGAATCTTGACCTTGTTTTTATTGGACCACATACATAATTATTTTGGGCAAATAGGGTGAAGGCTTAATGTAAAAGGGATTTGTCATGTATGGCCATATCTGTCGTTTAATTTAAATCAAACATAAATATTTTATCTAAACTATTAATCACATATAGTACCATATTAAAATATATATAACTATTATTATGCAGATATATGCAATTAATAGATACAGGAAAAGGAAGTGCAGAAATAGATGCAATGAATTAATAATAAATTATTTTTGTACCGTATGTAAAATATATAAATTCGAGATAGTTTATCGTGAGTTTCGTCTGAAAGAGCGCTAAATGAGGCGCTAAATAGAGGAGCGCTAAAATTTGCGTTATTTATTTAAATATATCGATTTACCTAATTGGTCTAATTAAAAGCCAATTTAGGTCGCTTTTCACCGAGAGACGAGCTCTGTTGTAATTAAAATTAATGAAATTCACAGAAGTGAAAACGGACACATGTGTGATATGCTAACGAAAATCGACGAAAAAAGTTTACGGTCGGCTCAAAATTCGATTGCATTACAACGGAGGTCGTTTAACGAACAAAAGCGTTGCACAATGAATCTTGTGTTCTTGTATCTTATAAAAATCGTGTGAGTTTAAATTATATATATATAATAAACAACTAATCAAACTATTTTCGCATAAGAACTGCTCGAATGTTTAGATACCCTCGATCTTTTCCACTTTCAATCCACAACCTTCGATGATACTATAATCAATTAAGAGCTACAATTCAATAACTTTGCGATGATATTGAATTAAAATGTAGATAATTACATTGACAAGTATATACTAGTAGAGCAGAAATGTATTATATATTAACATAAACCTCTATAAAAAACATCACATTTTTTGTGTAAAAATAATACGGAAGACGCCAATTATTACAAAAATATGTAGCTTGTAGTTTTTTTTGCTAAGGCCAAATGAGTATGCTTAAATTTTATCGTTATAGCGAGTATTAACATTAGCCCGAAACTTAAACTCATCGATTCCAGGCGTTTTTAAATTATTGTAGTTATGTAATCGAAGAAATAACAACAATGCAAATTTATAATACAAGTTTTAGAAGTCGTTATGTAATTATGTAATGGTTAGCATTTTCAAAGCCGTCTACTTTTATATTTGGATGTATTAATAAAATTAAGTTATATAATAAAAACAAATTATTTATACTGTTGTCATGCATTGATTTCGGATCTTATTCGTATTGTTAATATATTTAGAGAATATTGTAATTACCATTTTAAATAGAAAAAATAATTTTACATTTTTAATATAGAGTTATAAAATAGATGAATAAAAATATATACCTACATATATATATTTGGATATTGGGTTATGTTTATTTCACGTGAAATGCTGCGAACGTTGAAAATGGAACGGATGAAAAAATCAGAATGATTCAATTGGATGTATTATATTAATAAATCTAAGTTGTATAACAGAAACAAATTATTTATACTGTTGTCATTCGTATTATTAATACATTTAGATAATATTTTAATTGCCATTGTTAACGAAAATGTGTTATAAAATCAAAGATGTATAAAAATATATATTTTAGTTATGTTTATTTCACGTGAAATGTTGCGAAAGTTGAGAATGCAACGGACGAAACAGTCGGAATGATTCTGATCGCAAAACAGATGTACATCATTTTTTTGTTAAATTTTTGTATATATTCTGTTTAAAAAAACAAAGTAGTAGGGGCGTAAAAAATAATTAAATAATTAATTTTGACCAAAAATAGCATGTCATTTAATGGAATACTATAAAATGTAATGAAATTGAAATATTAAAAAAACGACTGATAAATTTTGCTCCCCCCTCTCCACCATCGAAAAAGCTGGAATGAAACCATAAATTCTCGGGTTATCCCTAGAAAACAAATCTAAAAAAACCGTCTCGAATCTATCCCGATATATAAAAATACATTTTCACCGGTAGATATATATATTTTTACCTGTGAGAATATAATTTGTCTGGCATAAGCTGGTAAAATTATATGATTTCAACTTTACCATACGTAAACATTTACATAGTTATCGTTGTTTATTTACATGTGATTTATAAATAATACAATGAATGTGTATTTTTCGGTGAAGTTATCACTATTCCAAATACATTTTACCAGCAAATATATATGTATTTCTACTAGTAAAAATTTAATTTATCTGATAGGCGCTAATGAAATTATATGATGCACTCAAATGTCTATCAAACTCAATTTGTCAGTTGCGAAACGTACATTTTATGTTCAAACCAAAAGCTAACATACACAAATTAGCCAAACCAAACCAAAATTGACATAAAGAAAGTTCTGAAATTAATTTTTAAACAGTCTTAGAGCTTTTATTAGGGCAAGTGCAAAATATAAACTGAGCCCAATCATCTATCAATCGTCTTCCGAATTTAATATTATACAAAAGCTCAGCTAAACTAACACGGAATCAAACGAGAAATGCAGATGCGTTCACTCCCGCCGTTTAATATTTTACAGCCAAGCAATCACACCGAATCACCAATAGTTCAACTCGATATTCGACACTACTTTAAGACTACGACGATATATATTTCTATAATAACTCATATTTTTATTGTTTAATGAGAAAGTCCAGAAGCTTGACGTGTGGAAGTTTAAATTTAAATATTGCCGGGACCACATCTAATCGTTGCGTCGTAGTTGTGCAAGACTTGTAAAAAGGATCATAAAAGTAAGCCAACTAATTAAATGGTCAGAATATAAAGCAATTTTATGTCAGAGAAAAATCATATCTGTCAGAATTTTATTAGCAGCATGTACATAAATATATTATTCAGGGTCAAAATATATATAAAATGGTTAGAATAAACATAGCATACGTTCAGAATAAAAATATAGGAGGATCAGAACTAAAATAATAAATGGTCATAATTAAATTATTCAGGGTCAGAATAAATATCAAATAGTTAAAATAAAACACCTCCCCCTTTAATTTGGCCAGAAAATGCATATCATTTAATTAAATACTATGCATCTTAATTAAATAGAAATCTGAAATGACGTTCCTGATTCTAAGCCAGAAATACTATTTTTACTAGTAAAGTTAAAATACAATTACACCAGTAAATATATATTTCTACTGCTAAAACTGATTGGCGCCAGTGAAATTATATGCTACTCTAAAATGTCTATGAAACTTAATTTGACAGTTGCGAAACGTTCATTTGCTGTTCAAACCCACACCTAAACTAATGAAAGTTGTAAAACTAATTATAGTTTTAGAACTTTCATTAGGTCAAGTCTAAAATACAACTTATCTCTACAGACGTTGTAGCTCGCATATTGCTTTTGACGTGGATTTTCGACTTCTGAGAAGGAATAATTGTTTTTTGCGCTCTCCTATTAGTAAAAATTCAGTTTAGATATACATCATTCGATTCTCACTTATTGTAAGTCGTAATATTGTTATAAAAAGTCTTAATATGAACGATAACTGAGCGTTTCTACTGCGACGGCACGATTTTATTGCTTTTGACGTGGATACATTTGGTGAGAGGCAAGGAGTGGCATTTCCCACCCCCTTTGAATTTGGCCAGAAAAATGCATGTCCTTTTTTGAAATACTATGAATTTTAATGAAATCGAAATATTAAAAAAAAAAAACGACCACTGTATGGTCCACTTTTGCCCCTCCCTGGAAGAAGCTGAATATGACGTACCTGGATACCATTACATACCATTAAACAGATGCTATTACAGAATGATTCAGATGTAATATTTTTCCATACGTTTGTCATGCATGATAAATCATGATAAATAAATAAAAATTATTTATCATTGCCTGACAAACGGGAGTTGTAAAATAACTTATTTATAAACGAGAAGCATTGTCGTTTCAATGGCATGGTATCTACAAACAAAGAACATGCATTGTGAGAGCGCTTTCCTTTCTTTCAATATGCAGGCGTTAACTACTATAGGTGATTGCTTAATTGAGATCGACATCAAACACCAACAATTAACTATGTTAGATATACAAATATCTTTAATGGATTCGTTGGACTTTCAAAAGCAAAGTTTCGCTAGCAATTGCTTACTAAAAATATGCAAAACAAGAGCACGTGTTTATTGTTTATGCGCTAGAGTTATGATCTACGATATATATATTTTAGAATAAATTGAAAGAAACAGTTCTTCGCAGCCATGTGTGCGTTCTTGAATCTGCGGAGACAATCATTTTTTGAATAGGAAATCGAGCGATTTCGGCTTTGGTGAGATTGCAACTGAGGGTCGAATAAGCGATTGTTAACTTTTATGCGAGGCTGTATATTAGAAGGCTGAGTCATAGATAGCGTTTAATTTAACCACACGACATTAAAAGCTAATTAACAAATTACAGTCTATAGGAACGGACAATCTTTATGCTATAAATTTAAAATTGATATTTAATATCGATCTGTAATAGCTGAAAAATCTGGTACGTACACTTCATCCAAAGTAGACAGCGACTTCTCGATGTTTGCTTGCAGCACGTCGATCGATGAATGTTTTTTGTTGTTGTTGTTGCAAGCTCCTTCGGGGCCGGGGTGGCCACCCTGCTCGGTGGCGGTCGTCATGCTTCCAACCCTGTCGGTTTAGGGGCAGATTTGTTTAGCGGGACGAATTGAAAGTTTCCGCGGCGAGTCTACGAGAAGAGGCGCGTCATTGTCGAGCTGATCGAAGGCGTTCGTCTTCGCGAGCGAAACGGCACCGACTGATGGCCGCCGATGCAAGAGCCAATAATTTAACAGTGTCAAAAGATCGCTCGCGTTCGGACGCCGTGCAGCTTTGACGGACGCCAGCGATAGTCAACTATTTTAACACTGAGTTGAAATTGGCCACTCTCGGATGCAAGATGCAATTCGACAAGGCCGCTCTTTTTACTGTTGCAACTTATTTGCATTGAAGCAATCTTGAATCGTCATTATTCGATCAAGTTGAGCTAAAACTTTAGTCCCCTTCAATATTTATTAAAAAAAAACACCACTTTTCATCTGGTCCGAAAATAATCTGTCCAGATATCAACAAAATTAAAAAATGTATCATAAAAACACTGGTATGTTCTTATAATTTCTGATGCAAGGGAACCGAACATGTACTTCTAAAAATTTAATTTAATTTGCGAAAAGGGACAAAAGCTAGCAAGTCAGTTGTCGTTTTTTTAATATTTTGATTTCATTAAGATGCATGACATTTCATTAAATAACATATTTTATTTCAGAAAATGACGTCCCTGTTTAGAATCTACGTCAAAAGCAATACAATCATGCCATCGACGCTCGGTTATCTATATTAAGACTTTTAAAACAATATTACGACTTAAAATAAGTGAGAATCGAGCATATCTAAACCGAATTTTGACAATTAGGAGAGCGCTAAAATAATTAAACCTTCTCAGAACCGAGACGAGCATTAGAAGCTCGAGAAACGCAGTAGCTTTCACTTCGATCATCCAATCTGGTCAAGCCAAGTAGTCACCCTGAACAAAGAGTCAACGTGACCTTTGAGATACATTTAAGACTAAGACAAACAGTATATATATACAATAATAAACACATATTTATTTACAATAATTGCCATTTTTGTAAAAAAAATTGTGACTAAAAAAATATAAAAGCTTTTAATATTCTCAGTTTACAGTAATAAATTAATATTACAAACACTGGCTACATTATTCATATTATATATTATTATTACACTGCTATTTAGAGAATGTTAGTTTTTGTATGATATTTGAATAAGTTTGACATAGTACGGAAAGTCAATATAAATAAAGGTGATAGTTGATAACTTGGTTATTTTTATTGATTAAGATAAAGTTAGAATAATTGTAGGTTATTTTAAATTGAACGGGCAAGCAAATATACTTGTTTATCTTATCTAAATATATGTATAATATAAACAATTCTCTAATTTATGATATAATGCTGGGGTCGTCAACCTTTTTATGCCCAATCCACTATATAGGTAAAAAAATTCTAGAAGGAATTTAGGAGATTTAAAAAAAAGTTTTTATAACCAACATTTTATTGCAAAATAAAAATTGCGAAGCAAAAAAGATTTTGGGGTAAAAGCAAAAATCGCTCACCGCCCACTACGAAAGCCTTTAACGCCCACTAGTGGGTGGTTTGGGCCAGGTTGACGACCCGTGATATAATGTATAAAAGTGTGTAACTTACTCTAGAATGTTTGTTTTAACCATAAATGTTTTATAGATGGAATAGAAATGTATAGTAATCTAGAGTAGGTTTTAGTAAACACATATTTTAATTCTTTCAATGTTTATCCTGCTTGTTAATAATTAAAATAAAATGCAAGCATTTTAAAAAATAAAAAAATCTCTTATGAAACTACCTTTCATTGAGGACCAAATATTTAAATACCAATAAATAGGGAAGTCCCTGCGTTTATTCTGCACTAACATGCCATTTCTCAGACCATTCAGCAAGTTGTGGTGCAGTCCTCATATAAGGCATGAAATGGTGAAAACCCTTGCGTTACTTGACGACCCAAAGTCCGGCGAGACTCAGAGCTATCGCAATCTTTAGACTCTGACATAGGGGAGGGTTTCTCGGCAGCGCTTAAAAACGCGTGATAAACAATGATTACTATATTCTTTAGAAAGCTCTTATTCTCTCTTTGAAGTGGTTTGGAGAAACGTCGTCATCTCTTTTGGGTAGTAACTGGTCGCCACACAATTACAAATGTAGACGATTTTTTTATTGACACATACGCTTATTGCTATTCCATTCCATACTCTCTACTACCACTGGACACATTTAAGCAGAGAGGCGATAAAACTTGCCAAAGTTGAATATAAAAAAAATATTTTAACATATATTATAAGACTGAAAAATGTGAAATATTTAGTTTATATTTTTTACAAAATATATTATATGTATCGTCTATCTGTTCTTAGGTATATGTAAATATTTATTAGTAACTAAATATAATATAAATATAATAATATATAATATATGTAAATATTTATTAGTAACTAAAAAATATATACACGCGAGGAAAGGAATAGTTCGTGTCAGATGCGAATCGTGGTCGCTCCTCTGACCGTTAGGCGAATTATCGAATGACTATCTCATATGTATTAACATTAACGGTGTTACCACATTTCTTTATTTCAAAATACTGCTAATATATTAATAAATACTGAAACTATTAAATTATTATTTAAAAAAGAATACAATTTTATATCGTCTTACTTGCGTGACACAATTCCAGTCCGATACACTTCTTTCTTCAGTGTGTAGTAAGTATTATATATACTTTTTATTATGCACTCATCTTTGGCTGGCGCCACTGCAAATAAAACGTTCGGATTATTCAAGGTCTGCCATTTCAAGATAACCATAAATTTTTATTGTGTTGCATTTTCAAGTATGATTAAAAAAGATTTAGGAAGTCCGGAAAAATCAACGCCAATAACCTCTTTGGGCAAAATGTGCAGAATGTATATAAAAAGCGTTGTTCTGTGGCCTTAACAAGATTATAGTCGTAGAATTTTTTTGACAACGGTTAAAAATCGGGTATTTATCAATAAATAAACTAGGTAATGCCTAATTTCATCAACAATATAGATTTTTTTATAACATATTTTTAACCGTTATCGACTCCTTACTTTTATGTTATATGTACAATGTACATTAAATGGTTTACTCTGTATGGTTTCTTCCTCAACTTATACATTATAGTTCTAACGATTAACAAATTATAATATGAAAATAAGTGTCACATTGGAATACATTAAAAAATATTTAACAAGCAAATGAACAATTAAACATATGTTAATTAATATAAAAATTGGAATATAGTTTGTATTACAACAATTTAATAAAAATGAAATCGATCGTTCTGTTTATAGTATTGATTATTTTTTATATCAAAAATGTAAAATCTAAATAAAGTGTAAAATTGTTTTTCTTTTATTGACTAACAGTTAAATAAAATAAGCGATTACATTAAAGTGTTCTGTGCAACGCTGCGAAAGTCAAGAGTATGGGATGCTTAAGACGGTAAAAATTTCTAGGTCTCACAAATACAATTTGCATACTTTATAAAATAAACTAAGCTATTACTTATATAATTTTGTGATTAGAAATAAAATCGTTAACACCCCTGATAATAACAAAACGTAAATAAACTCAACTGTCAATTTGCATGCGTAATTGATGAGAAATAAAGATGTACATAGATTTAATACTAGAAATAAAGGATTAAATGTTTTAACTGCTCAAATAAAAAAAAATTCTCTCAAATTTCGATTTTACGTTCAATTATTCGCGAACGTTTTATAATTCTATTTATTTTATCTAAAAACATTAGCTTGGCATAGCAGCTTTCCTGCATCCATCACGAAAAAATTACAAGATTCATGAAAAATATATTTATAGATCAATTATATTAAATTATATATAATAATGGCTAGATCACTGTGATAATATTCCCTAACAGTCGACGCGACTCAAATGAATCATATCCCAGCACAAATTGTTATTTTATGAACCATAAAAATGGATAATATTTATATTCCCTCATGTACAGATATCTAAAAAACCTCTTTTGGGTATTTTTCTGTTAGAAGTGAATCGGTTGTATTATTTGTCAAACGGAACAAAGAAACATGATCAAAAGTACTGCTCACTATCTGATTATACAAGGCACGCTGTGCCCTCAAGCTCCTCCAATGACTAATATTTATAGCGTTTATCTTATCGTTTAAACGAAATTAAAATACAGGCAGATCTCGAGTTACGACCACCTCGACTTACGACCATTCGGAGTTACGACGAAAAAAAAAGTTGTAAAAAAATTTTTTTTTATGTCATATACATAATTTCAAGACTGGTTTGATAACTGTTTCATTCCAGAAGTAAAGAAGAGCTGCGATGAACGACATAGCCTTTAAAATTTTATTGATTCTTGACAATGCTCCAGGCCATCCTCCACACACTACCAGCATCACAGGATCACAGGAATCACATCCAAATATAAAAGTGGTTTATTTACCTCCAAACACTACCAGCATTCTACAGCCGATGGATCAAGGGGGTATTGCTAACTTCAAAGCCCATTATTTAAGAATTACTTTTGCCCAAGCAATTGCAGAAACAGACCAACATCAGACATTGAGAGAATTTTGGAAAAATTACAACATCTTTCATACAATAAACAATATCTCAAAAGGATGGTCCAAAGTAACGACGAATTGTATGAACGGCATATGGAACAAACTCTTAAAAAGATATAATGAAAATATGTATTTTAATAAAGAAGGGGAAATAGATGAGATAGCAAATATTATTGTAAAATGTGCTCAACAACTTAATCTGGAAGTTGATAATGAAGATGCAATTCATCTTTTGGAAAATGATGTTGAGGAACTCACAAACCAAGATTTGATTGAGATTGAGGAACAACGAGTTGCAGAAAAAAATGTAATGGAGCTAAAAGAATTAGATGAACTCGAAGAACCACCAAAAAAAATTGTGTTAAAAGACATGGCTGCAGCTTTTAGCCAAATCAATGATGCTATTAAAAAATTTGAAAATATGGACAAAGACATCGATAGATCTTCGAGGGTACACGGCCTTATTCAGCATGCACTTGCGTGTTATTATGAAATTTATAGAGAAAAGAAACAACAAACTGTACAAACAAACCTGGACGTTTTTTTAAGAAAAACAAGCACTATCACTGCACTTGCTGAAAAATCTCAAGAATTAACAATGGATATCAGTAGCACAGATGATAAAAATACTCTAGATCAATTCTTATAAATAAATTATTTATGTAGATATTTGCTAAAAAGTATTTAGTTAACAACTCGAAGTCAGCAATAAAAGTGGTTTTTGTATTTCGCATGTATGCATTGTTTTTAATTATTTTTTGTATGATTTTCGACTTACGACCTTTTCGAGTTACGACCAAGGTGGTGGAACGGAACCCCATCGTAACTCGAGAACTAACTGTAGTCTATAAAAAATATCTTTAATATGCATAATCAACCAAAGATCAGTGGTTGCATGATTTTTTTTATTTCATGGTAGATAGCAAAACTTAATTTGCTCACTCGTAAATTACGAGGAAAATGATACACTAAGATTTTGGGGCGAAAAAAAGTAACCTATACAAAAAAGATATTTTATATGCTAAAGATTTATACAACGAAACCTTAGTTAATTTTGAAAAAACTCGATAGAAAATAATAGCTTCAAAACCAGTGTTTATTTTAGGACAGCTATTAAAGAGATAAGTGAATCTTTTTGTTAGAATATTAAGTATCCTCTCATTGCCAATGTCACCGATTTTTATCCATATTTAAGATTGTCACGAGCCGTTTTGAGCTGGTGGTAACCTAGAAAAGAGTTTGTATGTCTTGCTACTGATAATTAAAATCTAATATAAGTGCATTATATAAGTTTACAATGTCAAATAAGAAGAAAAACATGTTTAAATAAACCATGAACGTGTTGTCAATTTACTAATAGTACATACTTGTAGAAATAAATATGTATGACATTTTAATCATTATGCTACTCAAATTTGGTTATTTTGAACTAAGAATTCGACGACCCCTGCCATTAGATTATTATAATTTAGATGTATTAATTTACTGTTGCTATAAATATCAATATTACTCAAGCTCCAGTTTATATCTTCGCACAAATACACAGATATCTGAAGCATAACAGACAATACATGTGTCTAAAGTGAAGAAAAAGTACTTCCTGTAGTTAAAGAAGGCCGATTTTATATCGAAGCGTCATGGTCGATCGGCAAAAATTAACGTAGCAAGGTGATTCTGTGACATTTTTCCTATATCATATTGAAACAAAGTGCATTTAGTCACTTTTTTACTAACCTTTTTTAACAAAGCGTTTATTGCTACCGTCGCGAATTTGCTTGAATGATTAACTCATTCTTTAACCAAGTTTATTATTATTATTATAACGTTCACGGCAAAATAATTACAGATGTAGGAAGTGTATGTTTCATTCGACACAAGTTGATATAAAAATTTATGTATAAGAGAATAACGTCGTAGGCAAAGGTATTCTGGTTTGTGAAGTGCTAGGGTAATCTGAGAAAAACTAGGTCGGGGTCGAACACTATTATCAATTAATTTCCTTTCGATTAATTTACGCTAAGCGTGTACGATTGTAACTTTTAGTTTAGTTATTCCTAACTAAGCAATACATCATTTTAAAAACCGCTTTTATTCATACATACGAACATATTATTAGCTTTAACGTACAGGCGCGAATATTTAGAAAGACGAAATAAACAATTCAAATAACAATTAAAAAATTTCGCTGGTCCTTCGATGCCCGATGAGACAACCTTACCACGAGGGTAAAGGTCGCACAAAAAGACGATTAAATAATTATCAGATGCATCCAAAACACTTATTTATTTATTGTAAATTTTTTTTGGAACATGGCAATCGTTAGTTCAACGCGTTTCAACGTGGTAAACCCAATCAACGTCTACTCAATGACGTCATTTGGGGAGAGCAGGAGGAATGCTCGTTATCGATTATTCCCACTGCGATACGATTTTATTGCTTTTGCAGTGGATTCTAAACAGGGACCTCCTTGAATTTGGCCAGAAAAATGCATCATATAATGAAATGCTATGAATCTTTAAGAAATGGAAATTTTAAAAAAACGACTACTGACTAGCCAACTTTTGCCTTGGAATGATGTTTCTGCATCTACTAAGTAGTAAAACTCCAGAGTGATATCAATGTCCGTAATTTAGTAACATATATTTTATTTATTGAAAATTATTTTTACAGCTTACCATCGATAAATGTCACCACTATGCACGACCCAGCTCGATTTTATTTTAATTATTTATTACGATATTCATCTGTTTTTTTTTTGAAAATTTTGAAAAAACATATTTGCATGATTAATTCGAATTATAATTATATATAAATAATAATTGTTATGCTCTCCCAGACACAGTAGAAATTTTAAAAATGTAGGGTCCATATGGGATTCCTTACCTAAACCTGTTTTTTTGGATATTTGTGACCGACTTATATCATTGTCGTACTTACTCAGAGCGTAAGCAAAATATGCGTTCATCGGAATGATAAATTGATTCTTAGGTACCAGACAAGTATATATGAAGAATTTCAAGAAATGTTGTAAGGCTTGGAACTAATACGAGGATCTTAAAAACCGGGCATTTTTTATTAATTGGTAATGAAAAAGACCAAAAAAATAATTTCAAAGTTATAAGTTAAAGTCAAAGTTATTTTTTTGAAAGTATAATAAACAAGCAAGTCAAATTTCGATTCAGATTTCTGACATATATGACCAATTATCTGTTTGTCTATTAATGCATATTTCGTGTTTCAAAGAATAAGAAGATTTTAAACAATCTTCCTTACATTCAGGTACTTCTAAAAATACTTTATACGCTGATCCTTTATTGTGTCGTATACGAGTACTAATAAAAAGCAATAATACGATTGTGTACAAAAACCTTTCTGTTCCATTTATTTCCATGCTCCATATCTTTTATATTCAGTTACGATTTTCAGAAAGAACTTAATGAGAAAATAGTGCTAGAAAAATATATGTCTGTTTGTCTAAAATGCAATATATTTTTTCAAAAAACAGATGTGATTTATTTCTATAATCTTATTTTAATTATTGCACATTTATTATTTATTTTAGAATATCTCAATAACTTTTGGAAGATTTATCTAATGCATACTTTAATATTTATAACCATGTTAAATGTAAATTAACCTATAAATGTTAATGTAAATATTATAGAATAAGTAAATACATAAATGCATATTTTTTACATTGATTTCCTACACCGATAACACTACTTAGGTTGATCACCTACAATGAACATTATTTTATTATCCGCTTCCGCTTTCAAGCAATATGGGAATCGTCGTTTTTATAGTTCTATTCCATGGAGATATGTATCTTATTCAGCAAATAAAATGTACGGATTTGAGGGAAAAAAATAATTCATTTTGTAATACCCGTAATACTGAAGCTCGATTTTTGCCCCAATACCGGTATTACCGGTATTGCAATCCCTGCTTGGAACACCGATTATATAAGTGTAAATTGGTTTACTTTACTTTCGTGTTAAGATTACATTAAATGCCACTTTGCTCTCATAATTCATGGACTGTTTAGAGAATATAGTGTAGGTGGAGGAACTGATATACTTAAGCTCAAAGAAGCACAGTCATGTATATAATGAATTTACATCCTAAGCCATATTGTTGTTAAGCCGACGTGCATTGTATTAGAACCTATTGCACCAGAGCCAACGCGTTTGACAATGTTTCTTCAATTTAGTGAATAAGACATCAATTACAATACTGTATGCTAAGACATATTATATTACTTTCAAATACATTGTTTTTAACCGATAAGGTTATAGTTATTTTAGTTTTTTGTTCAATAAACAACCGTTCCTAATAGGCAACAACATATTCATATTAATTGAAAAAATATTATAAATATATCATATCTAATAATATAAAATAGAGTTTCTCTGATTTTCATTAAAAATTAAAACTCCACTGTGACACATTGGACTAACGTCTGTTATGTTACAATGCCTAGTAACCGTTTGTGTTGTCACTACCCAAGCAGTCAAACATATTTTCACCTGTCTTTCTCGAGAAAACTTGATTTGGCTGAATTTTTAATACATCTTAATACCCAAAGGTTCGTTTTATAGCATTATTTAACTAGCGCGCTTTATATTAAAACAAATTGCGCCAGAACTTCTCAAACTTTGAGAATGTCAAGTATAACTATATTTTTGGTTAGGTTGAGTGAACTGTTGAGTTACTTTTACATACATTGTTTATTGATGCTAATAATAATACATATTAGAGTACCACCGTGTAACATTACTTACTGTTCTTACACTGCTATTATAATTGACTCACGTAGCCCAACCACATTAATTTATTGTGTTTTATCAACTATACACAAACCTTTAAAACATATCAAACTCAATACTCAAACCTTATAGATTGTGCTGAAATTTTTCTTAAATTATTTTATTTTTACTATGCATTGCACTTATTATAAAATAGATTTTATTCATTTTTAAATTGAATTATCAATATTTTTAGACAATTTACACATGTGTATATATTGGGATCTTTCATTATCATTGCCAATACGTTTTTATTCATCAAAGGTATGCCTATAAATTACATATTATTAATAAAATTAATTGTATGTAAATTATAACACGCTTTTATTTAAACAAAATATGATGTCAAAATTTCTACGAATTCAATAATTCCTGTACTTAATTTGCGAAAGGTAAATATATGCTGCATTCAGCATGCGGAAAAAAATACAATAAGGTCATCGCAAATTTGTGTGCAAATTATTAGTTTGATTTTAAATATAATTGTGGATATTATTATATAATATCCGTAATATGTTTTGAATAGAAATAAAAAATAATTTTAAATTGATTGGAATTATTTATAAATAAAATTTGCCACCTAGTGATATATTAGTTTATAAATAAATGAGATATCAATTTAATAATATAATTTGGTTGAAAGCTTGCTTATATAAAATACTTTTTCGAGTTTTCAACAGATGTCGTATTAATATTATTTTATTTATTCTTGCATATATTTTTTTATTTTATTAAAAAAATCAATTACATAAATAAAACAGTTTTTTTTTTCAATAATGTACATTATGTACAAGTGCTTGTTTATTACAAATATAATTTTACAAGCAATCTTACGAAATATAGATAAAATAGATACTCAATTTTTATACAGCAATATACAAACATACTAATACATAATACATTTTTGAGGTGAATTGCTTCAATTAACATTACCCACCCTTGAACCTATGATTAATATTTATATATTAGTATTACTAAATACAACATTGATTTTTATTAATAATAAAGTTGCAAAAAAAAACTATTGTGAACACCCAACAAAAAAATAAAATAAAACATATAATAAATAAAAACCGATAAAAGAGAATTTCGTGACTATTTCTTAAACACTTTTAGGATTGGTCGTTTTATTACAAACTCAAATTTATTCTAAGATCACATCCTTCAATATAAGAAAGAAAAAAAAGTATCAACAAAATATCACTCAACTTTAATAAATAAAATTCTGGCTTTTAAAAAAAGTTTCCATCTTTGTCATTTATTTATAAAGTATAAAAGATATATTTTCAATTTTAAAATCAATCGGATGGTTTTATATAAAGAAAAATCGAATGGAAAAATTTACTTCAATTAACGTGAATCAATTCTGTACTATCACACTTATGTTGAATTTCTTTACACGAACACTCGTCTTCTTTGACTATTTGCTGCTCTTCTTTATTTTCCGCCTTCAACTTTTCGTTTTCTTCGACTAATAATAATCGCTTCTCTTCTTCCAATTTCAAACATTCTTCTTCTTCTCTCTTCAACTGTTCCTGTTCTTTAATCTTCAACTGTTCAGCCTCTTTCTTCTTCGCCTCTTTCTCTTCGCGTATCTGCCTCATCAAGATCGGTCTGAATCTCTGGAAATATACTCTAGAACGATGCTCCCTCTTGAGGACCCAATCGAGGCTGACGGACATATCGATGATGCGCTGTTTGAATCTCTTGGAATCCCTCGCGTAGTCCTGCCAAGGACCTATTCTCGCTTGGTGATAGGCAAACTTCCAAGCGATTATTTTATGAATGCGGGGAGGTGTAGGATCGAACGAGACCTGTAAAGAAAACGAATATATTTAGAAAAAATACAAAAATATCTTAGATAAACAAAAATGAGCATTTGAATATTTGAACAGTTGATTTTTGTTAAAAAACAATATCTATAAAACTTTTACATATGACGAAAACAGAACATAACAAAATTGCTCATTGTAATTTTTGTACCAAGGAAATGACTTTGTGCAATAGAGTGACAACATAATTTCATCATAAAAATTCTTATTTCCCTATGATTTGAATGGGTTATCTAAGATTGAAGTACATATTATTCATGTTTTATCTATTGTTTTGTTATTTATTATGCTCTTTATCGATTGTTCCCTCAATCTCAATCTGATAATTTCGCAATACTTTGCACAGCGAATTAATAAAGGTTACGTGTGTACACAAATTGAAATGATTAAAGATCTTCTCGGTTTTTCTTGTATATGCTAGTCAAAAACGTTAGTGTGATTCAGTGCCATCCTACGCGAAAAACATATTTATTAATATATTTTTAGATATACTTCGATACAAATACTACCTATTGCAGAGGATTTTATGTCGCAACATTTAAGGGATTTCAATGCAGTTTCTTAGACTCACCATATAACTTATATGAAACATTGACCCTGAATCACTATCTTGTTTAAAAACAAAATTCGTACTTCTATTAAAAAATCCTAGTAAAAAAAGTAGAGGTAAAGGCAGCATAATATATTTATTAACTAGAAATAAAAATATATTTTTATATTTATTAACTAGAAATAAAAATATATTTTTATATACAACAACCTATCTAATTCTAGAGGTCTTTTTTTTTGGCGAAAATTTTTAAATTAATTTTTATTGTTGGTTAATAAAAAAATACGTTTTTTTATATTTATTCATACATGGTACTAATACATTAAACAATCCTCGACGTAGGCAGTTATAAGAAATTGTCATATAAAAAGGATATAATTTGTGTTTAATTAAATATAGGTTTACAAGTTTTCGTTATTATTATAACATATTTAGATGGATACTATCCTCCTTTCGCTTTACAATAAACGTCTTATAAATAGTGCGAAATTTTAGATTCGATCAGAGTTAATGATTTACACATATGTATGTACCACAGTATTATTTTTCATTAGTATCACTAAAGGTCAACTTGAGTGCAAACGTCAATATTGATAAAATCGTTAACCTCTCTACATGCTTTGGGAGTTTCGCCAAGCAACTACTAATGCAACAACAGCTGTGAATAAACTGTTCTAGATTTATGATTCACATTGCGATGTCGGGACTATTACGGGAAATGTTTTTAAAAGGGTCATGCAACAGATTCGTGTCCTTAAATTGATGAAGAATTTGAGTTTTTATCAAGGTAAAAATAAAAAAGTAGGTATGCATATTTGTCCATTATACATTAATAACGCCTAAGCAATTGCACTAAAATCGAAAAAATAATGAAGAAAGATAAATTTCAGAGAATAAATCACGTTGATAAATGTATATAACTTTGAGCATACTATTATACCGACAAAAAACAAAGAGTTTTAATTCTACCCCTAATCATCTACATTGGTCAAAAGATCGAGAAAGGAAGAGAAGTTGGGCTTCCATCATGGCTTACCCTAGAACTTCGGCCAATACTTTCCACCCGGAACTTCCCACAGAACTACCACTTCGCTTCCGAACTCGCCACAAGCTCATCTATTCCGAATCTACCGAATCGGCTTTTAAAAGCCCGATAAAAGCAGCATTTACTTCGACCTTCGGTCAGCGCTGTGTAACATTTTAATTTTGTAAACATCTCGTGAGCCAAATAAAATAGCAGGTAATTGAAAAAACAATTAGTGTCATCTTAAAAAAATATTTTATTTATACAAATAAAATAGGTAACGTTAAAAATAACTACTACTAATAATAGAAGCCTTATAACATGTTGTAAAAAAGGAATAATAAATCCAATGGGAAGCAAGATGAGAAAATAAGTTGTATATAATAATGGCTCGTATTTTTTGGGTCAGTATTTTAATACGGTTGTGGTCAGAGTTTATATTAAAAGGTCAGATAAATATTAGATGGCCAAAATTTATAAGATACGGTAAGAATTATTTTTTTAATTGGCAATAGTGTTGTTATTGCTGTAAGCATTGGCGGCCGGTAGAACATTGCCAGGGGCCCCTGTCCTCTTGCTCTCACACGTACACTGAAATGCGATTGTACGACTGAGACACAATGTTTCATCGGCCGCCACTGGCTGTAACCCTGATGATTGGTACAACAGATCGATCTATTATTCGCATGTCGGCAGTTCATTATCATTATCAAGCAGATTCGTTGAGAGTTATTCATGGGGTGTTCAAGTTCTGACTCGCACCTAGCTTGTCCAACAGTTTAAGTGCGAGCGAGATATTTTATAAGATATTTCTAAAATAAATAATTTATTGCCCATTCATACATATTTCAATTCAGATCGTCCTATATTTTTATTTTGATAACCATTTGATATCTACCCTGAATAATATAATTATGACCAGGCTTTAAAAAAAATTCTAACCGAGATTTGATTTATATTCTGACCACAAGTTGATTTAAATTCTGACCATTTACTTTGTTGCCTATAATAATGGATAACGTTAATTATTTATGGAATTTCTGTCATTATCGAAACACGTCATATGTGATATTTCAGCCGAAAAGCATGAGTAATAAAGGATCAAGTTCCTGGAAATATCATAATGACGAGGCAGCGAACAATACGTCACAAACGAATATAAGCACGCAATCATGAGCAACACTATGGCCGTATTCTGATCTGTTATTACCTAAAAAAAGCCATATTAATGCAAAAAAACAAATAAATTAATTTTAAAACGATTCAAACGGAACACCGTATGGTGTCGAGTCATTCATGAAGCAGCAATGTATGAATGAATTAAAAATACCTACTCGTAGTATGTGTATGCGCGAAAGAGAGAAAACTAATACATTTTATTTACCAACACATACTCACGAGCAATCAAAAACTATAAACATCGACTTATATGCGCACGATGGTCGAAATAGAATTCGAATAGCGCGCGTTGTCGTGAATAAAAAATATGTTTACACGCCCATAAATTTATCACTCCAACAATTTTTATTTTTGCCGACTGGCAATTTTTCGGCGCTCTGCTGATTGACGGCTCGCGAAAGATACGTCCAGTTAAATAAAACAATGAAGTGCGTTGTGAAGTAAAAATACCAATAGACAATGATACCGTTCATAAATGAGTACATATTTGTATTGACAAAAAATAAGTCATCAACCTAACAGTCACTCCTCTAATCGCATTGCACCATTTTACACCATGTGAATTGCACATTAGTCACGTGTAAACTCACATACCCATGAGATGGTGCAACACGATCGATGGGATGACGCTACAAACTGTGTATTGTGATTTATTATTTATTAAATAAACGCTTTTGTTTGTGTTCGGAGTCGAGAGTTCATCGTCAGTTTTTTTCACTGGAGAAATGTAAATTTTCAAACAATAAACAAATTATTTAATATAAAAAGAAAGACGCGATCTTAATGGCCGTTGTCCAATTGGCAAACGAAGTGATTATCTTTATTTATTGTTTGTGCGAAAATTCATAATAAATAATAATTAATAACATTCTTAAACATATGGAAATGGGCGTTTTAATGGGAAATTATTTTGAGAGATATATGGTAAATCTTCGGATTTTTTTGGAAAAGGATTCGTTGCAGATAGTTATTCATAAGCTGTTCTGACCAATGCTCGCTTGCACCTAATTTGTTCAACAGTAATGCGAAAAAAATCTTTTTATGGAACAATTATTTTATATAATGCTCATTTAAATTGTCCTCTATGAGAATCAACGTATACTCCCAGTTTTATTTTGATGCATATGTAAATTGTTATTAATTTCACGACTCGTTAAAAAATATTTTAAATAACAAAATAGCATCATTTGCAATAGCAAAGAATGTTTCTGTAATATGTTCTGAAACTTTTTGTTGCACATGAATGAATTTTGACTTTACCCTTTCCGCTCATATGTGATTTTTTTGTGATTTCTATTTACTAAAAGTTTTTGGCGATTTTGGACATTCAACGCGTAATAAAATTATATCCAAATTATATAAAACTGAATAATGAACTAAAAATAAGAAGGGGTAATTTAATCATTATCAATGAAATTACATCAGAAACGTTTGATTGGTGTACTAGCATTGTAATAGATAATTTTATCTCGAACTAGAAAGACGTCCAAAGGAATATCACAAAAAACAGTTGTAATTGCGGTCGTACAAGCAGGGCCGGCCCTAGGTTATTTGGCGCCCCAGGCAAAAACTAAATTTGCGCACCCCCCCCCCCCTATTAATACTTGATGAGCGCAAAAATATAATTCAAATTAAGTAAATAATATATTATATTTCACAACATGCTCTTTTTTACGATTGTGGGTATTTAAGAATTTATAATTTATTTTTTGTTGTGATTTTTTACGTGTGAAATAATTTAAAGAGTACACAGTAGTGTATAAAAACTAATATCAGATTATATTCCTTAACAATATTGTTTGATAATTTTAAGTGAATATTGCGCCTTTATTTGGTATCACGGCGCCCCACAAAATCTAGCGCCCCAGGCGATTGCCTGTACTGCCTGCCCCTCGGGCCGGCCCTGCGTACAAGACAGCTATAAAAAGGGAATTTCCGGTGTTACATTTCGACAAGACTTCACAGAAAACACTTCGGTTTTGACCGGAGTCGCAGCTATCTCCAATAATTATATATAATATGTTAAAAAAAAGCTAAGTAGAATCATCGAGAATTTAATTTTATTGTTATAAAATAATTTGTATTTCTAAATAGTCTGGCCTTGGTTTTCACGTGCGAGGCGCATTGGCATTGTACTATTATATCGTGAATATAAATGATAAGTAAATAAAACATATTTAGATGGTATATAATAAGAAAAAATCAACAGTAAATATTATAATCGCATTAGGGTTGCCATTTAAAATATATTATAAATACATTTGAGCGCATTAACCGTGGAAACCATTTGAATGTACACATTAAAAAAATAACTCGACAGGTTTAATCAGTGGAATTTTATCACATATGACATTTGAAGCGTATTCAATACGTAAAAAATTCGCAACGCAAAATATTCGAGCTCACAACACGTTGTGTGGTGTGGTTTATTCGGTGTGACGTGCACATTGAATTATTTTTGTTTTTAACGACGTATAACAAACATAAGGGGAGATAAGAAAGCCACAAAAAATGTTGTTCAGACCAACAGCTGAAGAAAAATCACAAAAATGACAGCTCGTATTTTCAACGGCCGCATTGATAACTTGGAGGTCGCGCAATTGCAATGCTATATTACATCATCCAATCGACTTTCACAATATTGATAAATTTAGTACCAGGACATAATCACGAAGCACCGATAGAGCCCCCCTTCCCTAACAATATACGGTGTGCGAAATCAATAGTCGCGTAATCGCGAACGTGCCTTTAATTTTACGTGAACATTAGTAGATCAGGGGTAGCCAACTTATCGACTATATTTTTTTTTCTTTTAATTTGAAGATTTAAATGGATTTTTTTTAATAGACAAATTATACTATTTTAATATTTTTAGTACAATATTAATAAATATAAAATTTACATAACCCAAGAATATTTGTTTTATCAACTGGTCTTGATTATGATCAACAATTAATTTTACTGATTGGAGACGCTGGAGGAACCCCACGGAGTTACAGTAGTAGAGACGAGCTAGGAGACTGCATTGACACGAAGGACATCAGCGGATCGACCAGAGAGCATCACGAGAAGACATCTCAATAACTCTCAGCTGCTCCACAGCCGACAAAAATACAACTCGACACTTAATTTCAACTCTAACGCCTGATAGCGGCATCTACATTTCTCTATAAATATATATATATGATAGTTTATATATCTATGTTAATAACTGTTATCAGCTTTTATGGCGTCTATTTGGCCTTAAAACCGATTGGGAATACGTCGATATATTGTGTCGCGATCTTGTTGGCCAGGCCTCTAGTAGATAAACATAAGCGCCCAGCTGACGCTCGACGGCGCATTATTTTTAAAGTATATTGTTATGAACGTGTATTATCGATGCGCTTGTCGCGAACAGCTGAGATAATGCAATTCAAGGTTATGTCACGTAATCAGTTTTCATGTGAAATTGCTATTTATGACCTAAAATCTATATTTTATTCTTGAATCTAGATTTCTAGATGAAACGTAGTGACGCATGCGGACGTGAATCAGACGGTCAAACGCCAGTGGTTGGCATTCTACAAATATTTGTGGCTTAACAGCGCAATTTTATGGCTAAACCTAACCACTGTCAACACTATCACAAATCGTTTAAAAGTTGAACGTTCCTGAACACAGTACAATTTGAAATCGCAGCCTTTTAAATTACCCACATGGTTACTGAATATTGATTATTATCAATTGGTTGATTAGATATATTGATAATCTGAGTAAGAGATTGAATGACGTGCTACTTTTAAGTGAATAAATTTTATTTTACATATTTCGTAGTATTTATTCTCGGTGGGAATATATATAATACTGTTTTAATCCGATCTACCGTATATATTGCTTATAAACTCGCTCTAAAACGGAATTGTAGAAAAATTAGTTATGTGCTTGGTTGTAACTATTTATCCGAACTCACACCGAGCGTCGACCAAGAAAGCAGCCGCTTCTCTTTTCACTTCAACCCTAGTTCGACTACGACGTCTGAAATTAAGAGTTCAACCCAGTTTTTAGAGACTATTGTATACTACAGAGTACGTGAATAAAAAAATGTTTATAATCAAATAACTTTGCCTTCTATTAAAGTAAACTTAGGTCAGAACATACATAACTGCAATTTTCCATTAGCTTTATAGTAAATTAGGTGGATAAATGACAATTTATAAATAAGTGAAAAATACGAGTTTTTTTATATCTTACTGGCATTTTACATATAGTAAATATCTGCACAGCACGAATATGAGTGATACTTTAATAAATTGTCTTTTAATATTTTCTCTAAAAGAAAATGCTTCGATTTAATTTAAATGTTGTATTTTTTTAACTTGCATGCGAGTTATATTGTACTCATAAATTTATATTTTTCTATTGAAAATTTTGAAGTTCGATTGTTCGCTCATTGAGAATATTGTTGTAAATTTTATTAAAGCGATAGATTTTTTCTTACATTTTAACGAGCTTATAACGCGCATATAACGATAAATCATATTATAAATAGAACGAAACAATCGACGATAAAGAATATTAAATTACGTTTGCATCTTGGTAAGCTATATGCAGCGTTGTTGCTATGTACTATGTACACGATTTATATTTAAAAGCGTGAAAGAATCATTTTCTTAAAATAATTTAGATGAACGTTTTGGTGAAGCAAATCCTCACTCGCGACTACCGAGTGAGGTCTTCCGACTCGACCCCGCACTCTAATCTATCGATAGTAGGTCAGCTTTTCAAGAACAGTACCAAAAGTGGGGCACGTGAATAATTTTAGGATAGTCCCGAATGCGCGCATCATCGTCGGAGATGGCCGTTTAATAGCTGACGGATCGTCGCTCGAGGAGAAAGACCAGAAAGTCTTCCGACGAACTATAATGGAAGATTCCCGATGCCAAGAAACGTCCTCGCGAGTAGTGCCAAATGTCGGTGTCGAATGAAAACAATCGTAAAATAGAGCTGAGCGGTTAATCGGCCGCTCTAAATTTAATCTCGCTTTGCGAACAAAGCTCGTATCTAAATCAAGAAAGAAAGGCTCGAAGGTTGACCTACAAAAAAAAACCTCTCAAAAGTCAAATTAAACTTCAAAACACAACTAAAATGTATTTTATTAGCAAATAAAAAAATGTTGATACTATAAAACTCGCATAAAAACACAGCAATTTCTATTTCACAGAAAAAAATCATAAGAGATCTAATAAAGCGTAGTTCTAAAAAGTACATTATTCTAGAATCTACCAAAATCCACTCGAATTTAGACAGGTTTTTTAAATGAAAAACAGAAAACCTTAATGAATATTGAAACCTCAATGCTCTTGACTTATATTTATGCGGATATTGTAAGCAAGATATATAAAAGTTAAAAATAAAAGCTAAAAAAGCAATACCACATAAACCACACAGATAATAGGAATAAAAGGCAATTTGATTATATGAATCATTATTAATTAGTGAATTAAATAAATAACATGTGCAATATTAATATATGTTAGAAGCTCAATGGAGAGATTGTTCTTAATGATAAATAAATCGCACAATACTTTTTGAGGTACTGGTCGATTTTATACCGGCCACCGCCGCGCTTGCACACGTTCACTGAAGCAGTTGGGCGCATGCGCGAGTTTAATCAAAATGAATTAAAAAACAAAAATATATCAGTGGTTTTCAATCTGTGGGTCTCATAGGATAATAACTAAAATCATAAAATTTGTTTAATTCTACTTTATTTCTAGATTAAGAAAATAAAGTAAAAAAAGAACTGAATATTTTGTAACTCAATATAAATAAAATAAAATAAAAAATGGATTTAAGGATTAGTTGACGTAATGCATTGATTTTGTTTCATTTGTGCGGTGGGTTCTGAAGGGAAAATATATTTATTTATATGTTTATACATTTTTTTATTTTCATTGAATATGAACGTGTCCAGATTGCCTTGTACCGAAACAAAAGCCGTATATTTCCTGCAAGAACCTGTTTTGTGTTCATGGGGTGTTCATGTCAGAACAGTGAATTACTCTCTGCAACGAATCTACTTAAAAAAATTCACTTATAATATTGTATTGTATAATAAATAAATAAAATATATAAACAAATAAATAAATATTTTTTATAATAAATTTGACCCCCGATAACAGTATAGTAACATTTTTTAAGAAGTTTCGTTGCAGATAGTAATTCATGGGGTGTTCACTTTTCACTCATTTGTTGCGAGTGAGCGTTGGTCAGAACAGTGAACATAACAAAACAGGTTCTTGCAGGAATTATACGACTTTTGTTTCAGTACAAGGCAGTCTGAATACGTTGATTTTCTATGAAAATATAATTGTATATAAAAAATTAAACGTATACATATAAATAAATATTTTTTTTAAATAAACTTGAAACCCCCCCCCCCCTCATATCAAGAAGGTTCCGAAAAATAATAATTTTATGCCAGTTTAAATTTTCTTCCAGCAATAAAACAAAGTAAAATAAATTTTATGATTTTAATTTTGATCTTATGCGACCAACAGATTAAAAACCATAGGTAAAATAATTTTATCTTATGATAATATTTTGTTTTTCAATTCATGTTAATTAAATAGTTATCATATTTTTTCTTAGGCTCGGATTTTTCGGGTCAGAATTTTAATACGATTGTGGTCAGAAATAAAATTAAAATGGCAAAATATATCGGTTGGAATATATATATTAGATGGTCAGAATTTATATGAATTGGTCGGAATATATATTAAATGGCTAGAACTTAAATTGAACTGGTCTGAATGCATATTAAATGGTAATAATTATTTTGACAGATGGTCAGAATCAATTTTTTCAGTTGACAATAGTGTTGTTATTGCTGTAACGCTGAAGAATGGTACAAATGGTCGATCTGTCATTCGCATATCGGAAATTTATTATCATTTCAAGATTAGCAAAAAGTGGCGTTGAGAAACATTGAATCCTAACTTGAAATGTGTCTATTAAACATAGAAAATATATTTCAAGTTAAGATATGTAGCGATCTTATTTGTATAAAACGTTTCTATATTGAAACAAGTGTTGTAGAAACATTTTTTGCATTGAAATTAATGTTATAATAACCTTTTTTGCTCGAGTGGCTGTGTTGGGAGAAGGCCCTGCAGACCGCTTCTTCATACATCCTTTCAGCTGCGGAATCTTCAACGTCGGCTCCTCGTCGCTAGAATCTACTACTTCGATTTCGCAATCGCTGTCGTCTTCGCTCGTCCAGGAGTCGCATTCGAAGTCGTCGTCGTTTATGAAACAACCGCCGTCGACGCTGTCGCTGTCGTTCTCGAAGCATATCACGAAGCTGTCTTCGGAGTCGCATTCCGAACTCAGCTGAACTCTTCGGTTTTTGACGGCGACTGGATTATCCGAGAAGACTACGGTGAACGCGTCGTCGCTCGAGTCGCAGTCGAACGTTCCGTTGATTTCGTCGAACGCTGTCGCTGCACGTTTATCTTTGATGCGACCGTTCTTACACATGGCTTTGTTTAAGAACGATACGTATCTACCGACCAGGCTGTCCAACCAAGACTTTCTCTTTGAGTTATTTTTAACGTGCGACTTCTTCTTGGTGTATAATTTAACCGTTTCGGTGCAGAAGTATATGGGAGAGTTGGATCTGTGCTTATTGTGTGTATGTGTGTGTGTCTTGTCACTTTTATCGTTCTTGTTTCTTTTAGATCTTTTGTGTTTTGCTATTTTTTTGGATTTCTTCTTTTCGATTGCAGCGTCGCATTCGTCTTCGATATCTTCATAGTTAACTGAATTGGACATATCTTCTTCGTTTTGACTTTCATCTGAGCTCGAATTTTTAGGCTCCTGAGCATCTACCGCTTGTTCTAGAACTACACTTTTGTCCGATATTGAAGACTCGTCTTGTCCAGTCGTTTCCGTATTGATATTATCTACATTTATACAAGTTATTAATTGGTTATCTACGACGGCTTTACTAATTTTATCACAGAACGTTGTACTATCGTTATTATCCGAGCAAACCTTTATCTTGTTGCGAGACAGTAGCGATTTCAATTTAGCCATCTTGTCTTCGCAAGAAGCGATGGGATTGACAGCTGCAGTCGTTTGATGCGAGTCGTTTCTATCGTAGTTATGAGTACTTTTGCTAGATCCCCTGTTTCTCAATAAAACTCCGGAACTAGGAATCTTATCGTGGTTCAACTTCCACTGATCGTCGATTCTGTTTTTATTGTGAGCTATGTTAGAATCGCACGCTATGTTAAAATCGTTTTTTAACGAATTAAATTTATCAACGGAGAGCATTTTCAAGATTCCGTTCATGTTTTGCACGTTCGTATTTTTCGCTCTGGTGTTCATGTTCAGATCTGGCGCCGTACCGACGTACGACCCCTCGTACTTCGGCATCGGTTTGTATTTCGTATCGAAAAAATAATTTATCAGAAACATTAATGCGCACAATGCGATATATAAATCGAACATATATTTATTTATACAAAAATTCACAGTCACACTTTTCACTCGTAACTTTCACAATTTAACGTAGACGCGGAGTCTTCGTCCCGACGAACCGTCCGGGGACACCGTGGACACCGTGGACACCGTGGACACCGATGACGCAAAACTTTTTGCGAAAGCAGTTAGCTGCCACTACGTGATCGATCTTAGCGTCGTCGACGATTCTCTTGGGCGGCGGCGTAGATTTGTCGTCGCGCAATAAATATGTCTGCATATGGTATTCGTAATCGTCACTAGAGCACTCCATTGTTTCGAAAAGGCACGACACTTGAAACGTCATACACTCTGTTCGGCCATTATGAAGGTAATGACAGCTTGGCTTAGCCCCACTTAACGCTTGCGCATGCGCATGCGCAGACAGCGTAACCTCGGAACTGGGGATTGCCAGATTGCGTCACGTTTGTCACGTTTGCCACGTTTCAAAAAAACAGATACAAATAATTAAATCTTTTTCTAACTTTCTGCATTTGCTTTGGAGAGCTAAAATAATAAACTTTTTTAACAAAAATATAAAAAATAATATTTATATATTTATTTACTTATTCATTATGGCCAAAACTTACTGGCAAACTGGTAACACTGACGTGACGATGGTGGAAGACAACGTAATTTTTTGCCGAGTTACATCATTTATGGAAGCCATCCTACGAGTTTAATAATAATTCTAGGTTTATAGACATTTACATCATTATACATTATTATATATCAATCTAAAACCAACAAAACAAATGTCTACATTATTGATATTCAAAATTAGCAACATAAACATAACAATAAGCAATATAACGTAAAAGCTTATAAAACTGTGACTTTTCATTTTTCTTTTAGTTTCAAAAAATTATATCATTTTGTTAATGAATTCGAAATTCTAAAATAATCGTTAAGCTGACGTTATATTTGTGGGAATCGCTGATTGACAACCACTATTTCATGACATCACATTATAATATTCTGGAAGCAAAGGGATAAGACATTTTTGCATGTCTAATCGAGCGCGACCAAGAAATAGGGGAACTTGTTGGAACAGCGATACAAAATAGTTTACAACCGCTATTTTCAGTTGTCATAATTATAATATTTATGAGAAGAAGCGATAAGATATTTTCCCAATATATAATCGACCCCTAGTCTATGCGTGGATTAATTAAATAAACTATTCTCAAATCAAAAATCCCTCAAAAAGGGAAACGACATCTTATTTTTAATACGTCACGGATCATTTCGTAATAAAATTCGGAATAAACAATATTGCACCTAAGGGAGACAATAGCGTGAAATAATATAAAATTCGGAAAATAAATATGACCCCTGCGTGATGAACAAAAAGCATGGAAAGCATGACGATATCGCGCAATATTACGGAAGCCCACTAAATAAGGAATTGAATTTCCCCGTACAATTTACTTATTTAAAGAATCTCAAGTCTAGAGGTCCTCTCCTTCCGTTTTCGAGCGGCGAGCTACACACTACTTCTGGATCCAGGCAAAAGGCTGTCTAGCTGATTCTGCCTACCTTAATGAACAACTGCACTGCCAAATAAAAACAGCTGAGAAACGCTGCCCACCAACTTCAGAGTGAGATCTTGAGCTGCACGACATTCGAGCTGAGAACATGTTGATACGTCGACGTCTACGAACGATCCTAACACAAGGATCGATTCTTCTTCCGACCCGGCCCTCAAAAGGCACTGCCTTTCCCTGTTGTCGATGCAGACAGATCGCAACGGCTTGCAAAAAGACGTCGTAAAACCGTCGACCTATCTCTACAACTCCTTAGATTAGGCTGAAGCTATCACGTAGAACTGAATGAATCCATTGCAAAGAAGAGATGACCAGATTCAACCAATTATGTGATAGGCCATTACGTACGTCGGCTTATTGATTTTTTGGCGGCAAATAAATACTGTATACATGCCCATCACGTGTTGTCTTTGCTTTGGACAACGGAGCACACGACAGTTGAATCCAGAGACAATTGCACGCGGTGACAAATGAACACAGACTGTTGAACACATATTGCAAAAATTGAAATTGTATGAATAAAATAAATTGAAAAGCATTCATTTGAATAATTTAACCATCACGAGGTCTTCCGTCCTTTCGTAACTTGAGTTTTTTTTATTATATCATGATCAATTAATAAAATCATTTATTTATGAGACTAAGTAATTTAAACGTTCGGGACAATGACAAAATGAGCATTGATTAAGCACAATATTACCGTAAAGTAACTCATATTTATTTATTGAATACGCATAAATCATTTAAAAAATGCTGTATTATTTTGTATATAAATCTTTGACACGCCTTTTCCTTTTTTCATTATTAAGAAAACAAATAGTGATCTATATTTTATGTAAAATATATTGTTATATTAATTGAATATACTAATATAATAAATATCTACAAGCATTTCGCAGCTTCAAAATTCAATCACGACAATCGCGTTCCTTATATTTTGATTGTTGTTATTATGGTTGACAACACTACCCCCCTCATCCAATATCATAATTTCCCAACTTGTGAAAAATATGAACATTGAAAAGATGGGAATATTTAATGATTCCATGTTAAATTTAAATATAATAAGAAATAAAATAATATTTTTTTCTATGTATAAAAGTATAATTTACGTTGCAAATTACAATTTTGATTTTTTATTATGATAAATCATTACATATTTTTATACCATTTGTCACTGTGAGCAATTGTCTTTGTGTCGAATTTTACTGTCCCTTTGTGTCATAGAATCAGTGAAAAATTAAATTTAAGAAATTGTTTATCGGAAAATTGAAGAGTTGCTGCAAAATTTTGTCAAATATTGAGCAATATATGTTATTAATGAATTAAAAGTAATTTTGACTCGCTAATATTATTTATCGCAACGTGCTTAAATCCAAATTTTATTATAAATATATTATGGTCAAAATCCACGATGTTTATACCACTTTATATATGGCCAAAAGTAATATTGTTTAGACAGCTTCTGTCTGAGCTCTTGTTTGTTCTTCTTGCCTGAATTTGGTACGAGTTTAGCTTTGGATCATATTTTCATCTGCAAACCATGGTAAATATGATATTTTAACAAAACCGCAAACGTTTCATTCACGGCATATTTTCATATTTGATTGTTATACGATTTAAGTAGTAACTGCCGAGAATATTGCTATCAATTCGTAAACGTCATATGAAACCACAAAACATAAGAAGCAAAACGAACGTTTTTTGTAATTTATAAACACGTAGGACTAGTTTATTTAGCGTAAACAACGTTGGCATAGTGATTATGTATAAAATGAAAATTGTAACCTCAATCTTATGTTATTGTATTGTTATACTCATTGTTGACTTAAACATGTCTGTTTTACAGTCGCACACGATTCTGTTGGTACAGCCGGGCACCCGACCGGAGACTCGCACGTATTCTGATTACGAAAGCGTCAACGATTGCATGGAGGGAGTATGTAAAATATACGAAGAGCATCTAAAGCGAAAAAATCCAAACACGCCCACGATAACCTATGATATATCTCAATTGTTCGATTTTGTGGATCAGGTATGTATCTGTGTTCTTCGCGATCACTGTGCGTGCCAATATTACACCGTGTGTCTTTTGTTTTTAGTTAGCAGATTTGAGTTGTCTCGTATACCAGAAATCGACCAACACGTACGCCCCCTATAATAAAGACTGGATCAAGGAAAAGATTTATGTTCTATTGCGGCAAGCGGCGGGTCAGACGGACTAGTGCCAAAGAATTTTCTTTATTTTATTCAACAATGTACAAGTGTAAATATCTTGTATTCCAAAACGTCTATATAATTTCAATCATTTACAAATTATTTTTTTACGATAACTAGTTAATGTTTATTTTAAATAAATCGAGTCGTCTACGTAAATAATAATTTTATTTTAATTCTAAAATTCGCATCAAAATCTTCATTACATAAACAATTCGAACGTCACCATTGTATATTTATGTTATTATACAATTAGATAAGATTGTCATTAAACGTAAGAAACTAGTCTACAATATTCTATCCGAATACTCAAAATCACCGCATTTGGATCACAGGGTATGTTTGAGAACGATTCTTTCGTTGATCTTGTAAAAATGCATTGAACTGTGTTTTGGAAACATTCATATCTTGATGTTTGTGAAATTTTTTATCTAACAGTAAATAATCATTTACTTTCATTAATGTCATATTAATCTTTGCGTGTCCGTGTAATAGAATTGTACTTCAAAAAAGATGTAAAATAAAATATCTACTAATAAAGCTGCTCGTTTCAATAATAAATAATTGACCATACTCGATTTGCGTTAACACAGTCAGTTTGTGAGCTATCCATTTCATCAATATTCATAATTGAGAAAGAGATGGCAAGTTTGGGTTTACACCCCTACAATTAGCTCTAAAGCACACGATACGGATATACGATCTATGTACTTATCATTACACTGATTTATTGATAAATATAGTAATGATTTTAATTTATATAAATTTTTTCAAAATATAAACAAGAGTTATTATTGCTGAAGATTTAATTAAGCCTTGTATGGTGTACAGCTGTGCACTGAGTTCTAATTTTAAAACTACGTGTTTACTTAAAAGTGTTGAAGATCGGGTTTCATATTTTCCCAAAAAAGAAAAACCATTTAAAACATATTTCGTATTCAAATCGACTGCTAACTAAAATTTTATACCAAATTTATATGATTTATTCGGAACGTATTGGGTGAATCGGCATCTAGATTTCGTTGGTAATAATTGTTAATCAATAGAAATATTTTTGTACGGCATATAACAAAAGAGTTTCTTATAAAAGGTTTCAGACGCTAAAGCGGATTTATCCATAAGCAATCTTTCAGATCGTTGTGGTTTTTTGTCAACCGTAAGAACCAAAGTATTTTCATGAACTGATTTTGAAAAAAAGGAGGTTGTTTGTTCAATTGAAATTACTCAATTCTTCTTTAGAACATGACGCGCTTCTGTTTCCGTGCAGTCTTTGATATGTACTAACATGCGCGTTTCAATTAGGTGTAAGAGTTCTAAACCACTTTGCATGTGCCCCGACATTATATTTATTTTGGAATATCCAATAGGTCCTGCGACATCTTTGAATATTGCATAAATGGGCAGTCTGGGCAGTCTACCACTAAACCTTCCTGGTTTCAAATCCCAACCATTATGTTCCACCAACTGCAGTTTCTGTTGCATTGGTTTTAGAGATGCACCTGTCCCTCCCTCGGAGTCAGTGCTTGAAAAATTGAGCTTCCTTTTTTTGCCAAGATATGGTATATTTTCTTCTTCTGATGACTCTCTTGTTATTTCGTCTTCGATGGGTTCGTATTCATTTTTATTTGGTTCAACTTCACTCAGAGTATTACAATATACTACATAGATTTTGGAAATCTTTTTCAATAATTCCAAATATTTTATAGATTTACTCATGGTAGCTAAAGATGGATGAAGATAGAATAAATATTATTGCAAATAAAATTAATAATCAGAAAATCATATTTGAAAAAATCTTACAATATGTAGATTTTTTCTTTTCAAATATTTATACGTATTACTAAAATTTTAAACTTTCATTGTGTTTTCCCACAACCCTATTACTAAAGATATGTTTATTTACTTGCACTAATTCAGCCAAATGGTCAACTTCGCCAGGTTTCAACCCTCGTAGAGACCTTCCCATAAATCACAATGCACCTAATGCATTATCTACCATGTTGAACTTTGGTTTGAAACAAAAAAATCCTTCACACCAATGACATTCTTTCTTCATTACACCACACAAATTGTTAGATTATGATTATGTTGTTTCAAATGTAATAATTTCACTAATGGGACTAATTCAATAGGGTTATTTATTAAACCCTTAAATATAAAAGGAATATAGCGAGTAGTTTTTCAAAAATAAAAATACAATATTTGCATTGTTTAATTATAAAAAGTCTTTAAAAAAAAACAGAAAAATACTACCTGTTTTTTTTAAATTTGCAAAGCAGATCGGAAAATCGCCCATTGGATGGGTGCCGTGATTCTAGTGTTAAGATCAATGCAATAAATTCATGACTTTTTAGAGTACACTCGGGATAAGGATTGCGTTTTGTGAATGTATTGTATACAGGTATATGAGAGGGAGAAAAGATATAGGTGCATATACCTATTGACTTGGAATCTTTGTTGTCTTGCTTTCTCTTTCAAAGGACATTCGTTGATTCATCATCACTGTTATTTATTTTTGAAGTGCAGTGTGACACGGAACGTTCTTGATTATATTTTCTAGGATTTATTTAAAAAGATAACAATTATTATGAAAATTAAATTTATTGTATTATTGTATCATTACCGACAGACGTCGCATATTGCTCCATAGTTTGTCTGCATTTTCACCAGTAGATTTTTTTTAATATTTCAGTATTGTATCATATAATTTTCCTCATACAATATATGTTTTTTATTATTGTAATATATAAAGAAAAAAATAATATTTTTAACGAAATAACGAAATTCCCAGTATAACGAATCTTCACTTTCTTTTCAAGGTTTTTCGCCAACCCTCTAATATTTTTATAAAACATTTTTTTAACAAATTTTATTGTGTTCATTACAGCATCCTTAAAAATGGACAAAAAAATGATCTGTCAATCTTGTAAGATGTTATTTTGATGCTGTAGTAATATAATAATTAAAAATAAAATATATCATTTTCCTTACATCCAATATAACGAATTTTTTCTTCAGTCCCGTAAGCTTCACTATACTGAAATTTCACTGTATTTATAATTTTTGTATTTGATTTATATTATCACAAGAATTTCGCACCATTTTATCAGATTCTGAAAATATTATTTATAATTCTGAAATGATTATGTTTGATTTCTTCATATTTCTGTTCTTTATTCTTGATATTCCTTTTCCATACTGCGCTGGATTTTTCCTAGTTATTTTTTTTATTATTTACCTAGCTTTGATTCTTAGCAAGTAATTTTCTGTCAGTCTTAAAGTTTTATTATATATGCTATTCTATGAAACAGTTCTGTAGCTCGATACTCTGGAAGTTCTGAAAGCAATCAGCTAACAATTTATTTGATAAGCTATTTATAAATTCATAATCAGAGAATATTTGCAGCATAATAAATATTATTCAGTGCAATCTGTTCTTACCTGGTTTATAATATTGTTACGTGAGCCTGTGTGAGGCCGTTACATCAAAGCCTTTAGAAAAGAAAAAACGCGAATTCAGTTAACAGGGCGTCCATTTCTGAGGAGCGATAGCGCTGCACCCGAGCGTGGCGACCGATGGGCCCTTACTGCCGATCTGCATGTGAGTCCCGACGAAGGCGCGAAAGCGGACCTAGTGTTAGTGGACCATTATTTAAAATCATAATTCAGCCTAAAAGTATAAATTAAAAGTAGTGTTGATTTATTCATGCAAATTATGAACAGACTAATTGTCTGTTCATAATTTGCATGAATAAATCAACACTATAAATCTTCAGTAGTTTTAAGTATAAATCTTCATTTAAGCACATCTAGTATACCATATTTACTTTTTTCCTGAAGTTCTTCTAGTACAGCAAGAATCCCATCTATTATATCCATAATGTGCTCGTAATATTTGTGAATACTCAACTTCTTTCACAATAGTTTTACAAGAAGTAACATGCAATAAAAATCAGACGAAAAGTCATTATTCTAGATAATTCTTAACACTAAATAATAAATTCTAGTCATACGTTGAACATTGTTAGTTGATTGACGAATATTCTCTTGCTTTCAAAATATATATCAAGTACAGTTGAAGTCATTTAAATTCCTCTCAGATTCTAGATGATTTCACGAGGTTCTGAAAATATAGCATGTTGTAAAATAAACTTTAGTTAAATTGCAGGTTGTATAATATATCTTATTCACAATAATTATTTTACTATTTTAAAGCTATTTTCCCAGAGATTAATATTTTATTTTTTAGATTAAATTAAGACCATCGTGGCCTAACAGGTTACCCCAATGCGCCACGATGGTCGAAAACAAATTTTAAATTTATAAAACAAAAAAAAAAAAAACGTATATATACATAAATAGAACAATACTTAAAAATAATAAACATAAAAAATTATAAAATATCAAAATTAAATGAGACAAACTGGATCAGCTCCTTGTAGCTAACATTAAACAGGTCAATATGTAATGCAAGCGTATTAAGGAGCCGTATGGCCACAGCCATAGGCGAGTCGGCAAGTGCGGATGTCCTAGCCCAGGGGTCGGCAAAGTGCGGCTCCGGAGCCGCATGCGGCTCTTTGGCTCCTTGAGTGCGGCTCTGGCACAAATATCCACGGGCCCGGGCGCTAATTCTGGTCGAGTGTCCTTTCCATGCAACGTTGAATGTGTACGTGAGCGTTGACGTAGTATCTGTTTCTTCCGATAGGGGCGCAGCGCAGCGTAGTAGTATGACGGCTGTCAATCTGCGTACTTGGCGGTTACAGACGGGGCCAAAAGTATGACTGGCGTCAGAAAAGGGTTTGTTGCCATTTTGAAAGAAAAAAATAATTACGAGATATTGGTTTATCATTGCATTATTCACCAAGAAGCGCTTTGTGCGCAGATATTTCCGGAAGAAATTAGTAAAGTTATGGGATTAGTGATCACGATCATCAACTCCATTGTAGCTAAAGCTCTTAATCATCGTCAATTCAGAGAATTTTTAGTTGAAATGAAGAGTGAGTACGCTGATTTTCTGCTTCATAACAAGGTTCGATGGTTATCAAGAGGGAACGTTTTAAAACGCTTTTGCTCAAGATTTTGAAAGGGAAACATTGTTTCACTTTCCGAGCCTGCTGAAGCATCGCCAAGAAAATAATTCCTCTATTGACAAACACCATTTCAAAACAACAATTTTAAATATGAGGAAAGCATTTCTCAGCAGGTTTCAAAGCGACCTTAGCATTCGTCAAAAATCTTCTTAATGCTACAATAAACTGAGTTGAAATTTTCTCCTTTTGGCATTGACATTAGTAACTTTGAAATATAATTGCAGGATTTAAAAAACAAGAAAATATGGAGCTCCAAATTTGAACGTCTTTGTATTGATTTGGAAAAATCGGAGAAGAACGAATGTGACCTTAGTTCACAACACAAGTGGTCTGCTTTAAAAGACCTGGAGAATGAAGTCATGATCATTTTCAACGTTTGGAATAGTATTCCTGACTCTTAAGATCCGCTGAAAAAACTTGCGTTTGCTGTTCTTTCCCTTTTTGGTTCTACATATTAATGCGAACAAACCTTTTCAAGCATGAACTTTATCAAGAGTAAACTGAAAAGTTGTCTTATTGATGAGAACCTGGAATCATGCCTAAAATCAAAAACAACAACATATAAACCTGACTTACTGAAACTTTCCAAGGAGATGCAAGGACATTGTTTGCATTAAGTGTTTGTCAGTCATTGTCATGATTTAAATTTATGGATACCTTACTTTCATATTATTGTTTATCAACTAATAAATCTTTATTAAGTGTGAAATCAAGTTTTATTCAGTGTACCTGTAATTTAATGAAGGTTTAAAATTATAATAAAGGTTTACTAAATTAAAAAACAGATTTGGCTCTCAGAACTATTTTGAATCGTTGTAATGTACATATTTGGCTCTTCGGCCAATAAGTTTGTCGACCACTGTCCTAGCCCTAACTGCCATCAAAAGAGGTCTCGATCGTGATTCTCGAAAATGTTCCGGAACCCAAAACTGGAATTCCTCGAGAATAGCTGGATTGTCGACAGCACCTTTTAGTAGTTTGAAAAAATGCTTAGCGACATACAGCTTTCTGCGAGAATTCAGCGAATCATATCCCAACGCCCCTAAAAGAAAGGCGCTGGGATATAAGTACGGATAATAACCAAATGTCCTTTTGTAAAGGTATCTTAAATACCTTTTTTGAATTTTTTCCACTAAAAGGGAATATTTGGCTATTCGGGGATTCCAAATTATAGAACCCGATTCAAGAATGCTACGAACTAAGGTGTCATAGAGGATGCGAATAACTGACGGATCGTCAAAGTGAAAGGCATTCCTCATAACAAAGCCGAGCATCTTGGAAGATTTATATAAGAGAAACTTTCAACAAACTTAATAAATTCTCACATTATTTTACCACTATTTTTATGTAACGAACGTATAGCCGTATTGTGTGCTTTAGAGGTAATAATAAGAGTGTAAACCCAAACTTGTCATCTTTCTCAATTATGAATAATGATGAAATGGATAGCTATCGAACTGACTGTGTTAACACAAATAGAGTATAGATGTCCGTTAAGAAAGCATAAAAATGTATTATCATAATCGCTTGAAAATAACTACCATATAATTGTGTGGCACTGTTCTTAATGGTGAATAACTTGAGCATTTATGATTATTTCAATCCATTCAAAATTATAAACCGTCCGGTACTTCAGATCGCACCTTGAGATTGATGCGAATCATCATACTGCTTGTGCAATTGTTATTGTTGTAATTCTACTGCGTTAACAGCGTATGTAGCAATAAATTAAAAAATATACAATGTCCAGCGATCGGAAACATCTGTTATAACCAAATAAATTCATGGGTCTAGATCCCATTTAGATCTATTAAAATTATATGAACATCTAAGAACAACTAATCGAACATGACGAAAATTATGTTTCTGTGAGAGATTTATTCCAATCATCAGCGAGATTTCATGGCGCATGACACTGTAACAGAAATAAAGGTTATCAAAATTATTATTATCAAATAATATTAGTTTTATGACTATAGTATGATGCTTTCGGCGCCAGTCGACCACACGCTGGAGTTCGCTAATTATAGTGTGGTAGAGGTGGGGACCTTCATGAGGTTAAAACCCAAACCCTTGAGGGAGTGATCTCTCGGGCGACCGTCCGAGGTAGAAGCGCGAGGCACTACCCATGAAGCACAAAGCAAAGCATAGTAACGCAAGCAGGGCCAAAAGGCTCAGCCCCTTAAGGTGTCCGAGGGCCGAGGCTGCGACTGAGGCAATATATACACCCCTCTATAAAAACGGGGTGATACTGTTACAAGGATGATCCGCAAATACATGCAATTGCACAGCAATGCAGGTCGCCAATAAGAGCACTAAAGGCCAACCCCACGCTCGGGAGAAATACTAATGAAAATCCATAAAATATGTAGTACTACTTCTACTAAACTACTTTTTTTAACACTAGTGATTATTAAATGTTAAGTTAAAGAATGAATGAAGTCAGAATGCTATTTTGATGTGAATAATACTAGCAAACCATAAAAAATTCCAAAAATATTTTCACAGCTTGATCAATTAAATATTAATTATTGTTAAATAAAATATATAACAATTTACACTGCACGATTAAACGCATCTGACTTAAAAATGTATAATACTATTTATATAAGATTAAAGCAGCCTAATTATTTTTAAAATTGTAGTTGAAAAGTTTGGCCACCGCTGACGTACATGATATTTTAATCAACATACTTACACAGCTGGCACGTTATGAAGAACATCACAAATAAATTGAACTTTAAGTTCCAGATTCTCTGTCTTTAAAAAGACAGAAATCCATATTAAGCCAATGAAAAATCATGTTGCTAACCGAGAGAATTATTTATATTTTTTTACTCCTTCATTTTTTTGCCATTGATCAAAATTTTTTTTCATTTCATTTAAAAAAACATAAAAACACAAAGATAAACTATGGAAAATTATTGCTTTTTTCTTCTTTAGTTAGTAATTTTTTTCTCTTTTATGTATATTTTTATCTTTAATTTTTTTCAATGGCATTGGAGTCTGTTTTTTACATAGTTTTTTATTTTTGTCAAAAATAGCATAAAGAAATGTGATCATTTCTTTTTTCTTTTTTTTTTCTTTCAACAAAAATCTACATTTCATTAGTTGACAATGTTCATTAGACTACATCAAACATGACTTATTACATTAAATATATAATATATAATCAATAAGTATATAAGTAAAATTAAAACCTATATAATATATTACTGGTAAAAAAACCCTCAAACATTAATATTACATAATGTGTATTTATAAAGAGAAACACTATTTATGCCAAATTTATATAATAATATAGAAATTAACAACTTTCAACAACAATATTTGAGAGATATGAATAGAAACGAGCTTTGAATTCGAAGCTGATACAAAAGTGTACTACTTTTTGTTATATCGTCATTAAAACATAAAATAGTGACTAAACTCAAAATCTATATATACATACATATATTTATTTATAAGGCGTAATATCTAAAATTTCTTTATAGATATTTTTTTCAATAAGTGAAATAAATACATTCTTCCTTAGCAATTTCAAGAAAGTGTACATAATAATAATAAGAATAATGGCGACATTAATTACATCTAAGATTAATGTAAAAAAAGCTTATTTAATAATTAACCAAACAAAAAAGGTTTTATTTAAAGCGCGACTTACGCCTTCAGCGAAAACTATACGATAAATAGTAGACTAGATGTCAAACTGAATGAATATACGCTATAAATATATATTTTATGAAAAAATGTATCCAATAAATGGAAAAAACGACAACATAAAGAAACTCTCAACACCGACTCTCTTCAATGTATAATCGTATAAAAAATACTATTTTACGGGCTGCTATTTTACTCTAACACAGATTATTGCATCAAATAATAAAAAAGGCACCGGATTTTAGTCATTGATCCATAAACAATTACTTTGATACACCTCCCGGAAAGATTACTTCGTTAAGTGCACGGAAAAGCTAGTAATATAATGAACCAAAGTAAGACTAAAGCTAAATACGAGATAAACGTATCTAAGCGTTATTTTTTATACACGTAATAAATATCTATATAGTACAGAGAACGAGATACATTTATTTGTACTTTTTCTGGCTATCTATGATTGCCGTTAAATTTTATTTAGAACGTTAGTTTTTTTTGTATGTATATAATTTGTAAACAGATAGTTGTCGGTTCGCATAACGTTCACGGTCTACACGAAAACCCTTTTCCCTTTTGTAATTATAAAACCTAATCTGCACCTTTCGTCGCGAGTTTTACATACGTTTATACATAATTTGATAATTTTTGATAAAATCGCCCATCCTGGCCAGTCCTAGCTACAATTTTTTTTACATCATTGTCTAACTATCTATGTATGTATGACTAACAGGGATTAATACAAATATAATAATATTACAATTCAAGACTGTTAACGACATTTTAAAAATGGTTGTAAATATTTTAATTTTGTAAAAAATGATGATCGATGAGGGTAAACGTCACGCGTGTAGCTTCTTAATCGTCAACGCCTCCAGGATCTCTCTTCCTCCTTATCCTTTCCTTCGTCATCCTATAAAATGAATAAAAATTTAAGATACCATTAAGGTGTGAAAACTTGATGGCCAAAATAATTTAAGCTTACCTCTGAATCGTATGGTGGAATATTCTCTACGAGATTCGGATCCCAATCCTGAAATATATTTAAACCATGTTATAAAACATTCTTATTAGGTGATGCATAGCAAGCATAAGCCCTTTCAATGCTACGGATGGCAATCAATGATTCTCATTAACCTGTGACGCATTTCAATGTTTTCGATTGGAATTTTTGGTATTACCTCAGATTATAATTTCATATATATATATATATATATATCAAATTAAAATATATTTGTACAGTAACAGTTATTCTAGTAATGACAATTGAAATCCTCGACTAATTAGTAAGTACATTTATTCGCAGTTGTAGTCGCTGTAGTGGTAAGTGTTATTTGAGCTGATTCGATCTCATTGGCTCTAATTCTTTATTGTTTCCATTGCCATTGTGGTGTTTTTGTAGTGAGAATATCAGCAACGAATATTAAATATAGAGTTGGTCCAATGATGCTGTTTTGTGGAACTTTAGATTTAATTAAATGAGTGATATTTGAAAAAAGAAGTACCTATTTTTAAAGTTTTTTTCAATGTGTTGCGAAATCCACTACACCACACCTTATCAAACACTTTGATAGGAACATCTTCATAAAGTCGTAATTTTATTTTTTGTTTCGAGAGATTAACACATTTTCTTGAATGATTGGTGGGATATGTATATTTGATTTATTAATCCATTATATTTTTGAATGAAAGCAAATTAGTCTCTTCACTAGATTCAATAAATTTCTGAATGTTTATTTAGTCGCAGGATCATTGTAACTATAATAAGAAAGTGATTTGAAGAATAGCCTAAATTAAAATCATAATTTGTATCCGTAGCATAAAAAGGTTGAGATATTATTAAGCATCAATAACATTTGAGCTATTTCAAACAAATAATTTGACAATTATGAATCGTCGAATTCTCTGAAATAGAAGGTGCCAGAGTTTTTGTTGAACTTTATGGAACCGCCTATTTCAGAATCGTTTATTAGTTATATATACTAATATAAGTTTACCTCTCTAGTATATACAGGAGACCGAGGCCCATATTCCTCAGAGACCATCTCTTCTATGTCAGTTGTTTTTTCTGGTAGGGCTAGTGCTGCGCTGTTATTTGTTGAATCCCAAGGAGTCTATAATTATAAAAAAATAAAATAAATAAAAATTGAATGTTTAAAATATGTATAAAGTGCAATGGATCATACTTTTAAAAACGCAGGGTTTGAACTATCGATAGACTGTAATTTGTCAGACGCTGAGGGTTGCGATTGAGTTGATTTTGATTGCCAAGTTACCTGAAACATATAAATCAAGGTTTAACAGCAATAACATTATTTTTTTAATTTATTATATAATAAAATAATTACTGTAAGAGTCCTATCAATGAATTGTCTTCCTTTGGTGGCAGCTTGTTCGGCTATCTTTCTCGTCTTGAATTGCAACCATAAAGATGGAGTTTTAGTGTCAGCCACATTATCAACGATTTCGCCAAATTGCTAAAAATAAACATTATACACAATTAAAATAAAACCTTTAATTCAAAAAATTTAATTCTCTTTTATATATTAATAATCGTTGTCGTCAAGATGTTATCTTCGAACAATTAATCCATCATCGCACAAGACTCTTTAAGATTGTTAAAATGTATCAATAATAGACATACCGTGAAATGTTGCACGAGCTGATCCAACTCGTCCATTTCATATCCAGAGACGAGGAAAGAGCGTGGACGATTATCGACCGTTTGGTTGACGAATTTCGCAACAGTTGCAGCTTTACTGAAACGACCCCTCGGAGACACCCTAAATAAAAAAAAGTTTATTTATTGAAATAAATTATAAATTTTAAAAATTCAAGATTACAACTAAACGAATACATCTTAAAAACTAACCCAATTTTTTTCCTATTAATTCGAAAGCTTTGCAGAAGAGATTAAAATTAAGCGTAAGTATTAATCAACATATAAATAAGCGACTCTTTTACATACCTATTGATAAATCCGCGCCTGACGGGCGTAGATGTTTTTAGCACAAGTTGTTGTCTTTTCAAATCGGCGACGTGCTTTTGAAGTTCTGAAACGTCTTGTCCTTCCTAAAATATAGTAAAAAATATAACAATAAATAAAATAAAAAGATAAGATGGGCAGGATAAATAATATCAAAAACACGTGCTTGTTGTTTGGTGAAGAGATCCAGCTCGGCGTCGAGAATTTCTTTCTGCGTCTCTTCTTTACTTCTAGGTATCTTTTTTAGCACACCGAAAGCAGATTTTTTGACCTAAACAGACATTTTCAATACAGCATTGTCAAAAAATATATAAAGTTAAGATAAGTAAAATTAATACTAATACCCAAAAGCTAAGTCAAGCACATTTCACAAGTTATTTCAAAATTCACATACATATATGTATATTTCATAGTTACAATCTGACAATATTACAACAAATTAGTCATGTATGATACCAGATGTTATTTTATTTTATGTATGTATGAAACAATAAATTAATAGAAAAGAACAAACAAATATGTATAAAGAGAAAGAACAAAAAACACACTGTGCAAACTTTCACAATACCATCGTTATTATATAACAAGAGCGCACAAAGCGAAATGATCTTTTTAATTCATGTCGAGTGCAAACTTAAGATTATATAATAAAAACGTTGCAAATAAAAAACAAATTTTAACCATTGGTGTCTTGGCATTGTTTGCTGAAGACAGAGATATTTTTCTCATTGAATTGACCATATAAACTTCTTCAGGCTACAACATCAAAAATAATATGTTTGTAGTGAGACAGACTAAAGTAATACAAATGTGCAATATTGTGCGATTAAAAATAAATAAAATCAAATTCAAGAAAAAAATATTTAAGTGAAGGCATTTCTAACCTGAGGTATATTTTTGTTTTGGTTTGACACTAGTTCTTTCTTCATCTTTTCGATGTTCTTCTGGACGCTCTTGATTGTATCCAGCAATGATTCTTTTTGAATGTCATTGCATCCTCCTGGTTAAAAGATACTTACATTATTAGTCATTATTTAAAAAAATCTAAATTAATAAAGTATAATTATAATATTTTAAATAAAAAATATATTAGGTTGTTTATTTACTGAAAAAAACTTTAAAAAGTACTTTTACACCTAATATTGCTTATTTTACTATTATATCAAGTTGCTAACATAAACTGATAACACATACATACATAAATACATGCTCAGATTATTAGATTCGAGCACAGGTTTGTAACAATTCTACTTGTTTAGACAATTTTTAAAATCGACAATTGTTTAATTCTAAATCTGGTAATTATTGTTCAACGTCTTATTATAATACTTTTGCACCAGCAGGTATGATCAATTAACTACCAAGACGCTAGTATTGTTTGTGTTAGATTATTGAAAATAACTTGGGTTATGTGGAGAGAAAAGTTATTTGTCTTCACAATAGGCGTCAATTTTTTTTGACAATTTTGCTCTGTCTCTAAGAAACAGAAAAAATAGATACAAGATGACTCTGAATAAATCTAATAATCGGAACAATCTATACAATATATAATATATTTATTTAATCACTATGTCTGTCGAGCGGTTTTGGTAGACACACAGCTCTAAACGAATTTATATTTTAGGTACTTGATAAATAAAAAAAACATTAACTTTCATCAAACTCTCAAATCTGTGTTTTGCTACTAAGGTGGCTAGATTCATGCAATGGTTCGGTTAATTATTCCCAGAGTGATTATGAGACGCCCTCAAATGCATATACGAACAACCAGCGAACAAACCTGATTCCAAGCGCTTGATGAGCATTTTTTGATGCTGTAATTGTTTTTCGAGGAGCTGTTGCGAGCGGCGATTCAGATCTCTGGCCAACTTTGCCGCTCCTTCTCCACGTTTGCGCACCATTGCTGCTAACTCCTACGATTATCAATCATTAGTACTGCATAGAAAACAGATATATATCGATTTATGACACATACGGCACTTGGTTGCTTGTCCGGTTTGATATTCAAATCGGAAGACGATGATATTACAGCAGTCTGGTCTTTTGATGCAGCGGTGGGTTCTTCGCCGTTTTTCTTTGAGTCTGCAATTGACGCGGGATCTTCCTTCGCAGACGCTGGAAGTGTCTGCGCGTTGTGATTGATCTTTACGTTCTCTTTGTTGATAAGTACCTATTTGAAATAAATGTATGATTGAATAATGAATATTATAAAAACTATTAGACATCTAGAATCAGTATAAATATAAAATTATTATTTTATTGATCGTAACATTATATGATTGTAAAGAAATGTTAACCTTCACAAAACTAAGTGGGGTACATTTGAACCCCAAAATTATCGTTATTTCAACCATTTGTTAAATATTAATAATGTAATCTATAACGATATCCCTATAACAAAGTCCCAATCTTTTAAAATCATATTATTTTTTAAAATATGGCATGAATAGGTGCCCCCCATATTTTAATAGAAATGGGGTGTAAAAATATCAGCCGCGGTGAAAAGGGTTAAAAATCATAGAGCATGCTTGAAATGAAAATCTAAATTAATTTCACTAATATATTATTCATAAACTCTTTGTATCATAGAGCATGCTTAAAATGAAAATCTAAATTAATTTCAATAATGTATTAACTTTTAGTTCATTAACCCTTTGTAGTCCAAAGTATTTTTAATAAGTGTTGACCCAAGTACAAGTCAATTTGAATGAACAAATTTAATTGAATATTTTAATAATTACATATTCTATAAAAATAATAATAAATTCTATTCTGGCAGAATTAACTTTAAAGTCAAATTATATATTTTTAATATAAATAGTATTATATTAATTGAAAAAATATTTTTTTTATTTATATTCATTTATTTACACTAGAATATAATTTTTTTATTGAAATTTAATTTTTATACTCGATTGGAATATAATTGATATCAATTTAAGAAATGTACTATTATTCTTTTATTATATTATATAGAGATATTTATATAATAAATGAAATATTTGAAAAAAGTTTTATTTATTTAATATGTAATATTATTAAATTTAAAATATGCTTTTAAATAACTTGAGAAAAAATGTCCAATAATATGAATATAGGAACTGCCAGTAAAAAACAAATGTCAAAGGACTCAATTTGAATCTGGGGTTACTTTGAACTCCATGTCGGTTCTCAATCCCATTTTCGAGGTTTCGGTACTCGAGTGTTAAGGAAGCTATCCCCGAACTGCAATCTGAGATTGCAAGGAACCACTGCATCTTATCATATCCTTGGTAAACATAGCCACAACCTAATAAATACATATGTAAAATCGAGGTAGAAGTTCTTATAGTGTTTTGTTTAGCACTTTACACAACAGTAGTAAATGAAACAAGTTTATATTATATTGATACTAGAAGCCGCAATGATAATAATAATAGCAAACCTTGTTGTGAGACACATGATTATGGTTGGTGGTTAGGCGTTCTTTCGCAGGAATTCTCGTAGTCGGAGGAACATTCTCTTGCTTACTCTGCTGAAAATTTAATAATAGCCAATTTGTAAAATAATGGAATATTTCTTCACATATTTCAACTACACATCCTTAAAACACGTAGTGGCATCTCTAATACATTATTCTTTCGACCATCTCCTCACACTTCAATCTTTCATTAAAATCATTTTATTAACCGCTTATCGTCTACGAACGTACAATATGCGCTTGCAGACTACTGGCTCAAAACGAACAACCTGTATATCAAACACGCTTATTAAAAACAACAATATTCGTAACTGATAGAAGCGTAATAAAAGTTCTCCACTGTAAAAAAATTTTTTGCTTAAAGCAAATAGAAAGTGTTTCATTCTCAGTTGTGAACGTTTTTCCTAAAAAGCGAGAAATTACTCGTTAATTTGTTTTGATGTAAGACTTTGTTTTAATATTTACCACAAAAAATATTATTTTTAATCAAAGTTTATTAACCCTGAACATTGTCAATAATAAAAAAAATAATTAAAAATATTTAGTATTTGTCTTTTGTGATGAAATAAATTTAAATAAAATATACAATTACAAAAAGTGGGCTAAAAAAAACAGTTTTTTTTTGGCACACAAAGTATAAAAAACCCCAGAGGTAAGGCAGATAATCTAATCATCCTACATAGGTGATTTTTCAATGTTACTATTCTATAATTTCTCTTTTGTCTTATATTATATACACAAATAGATAAAAATTGTATTATTGCTTTCATTTCTTTCAGATAATTTAGTCTTTGTGTACAAATTACCTCCGAATTATGCCAAAACACTTTGATGAAACGATTGTTTAACACGGCTTCGGTACTCTTATAGGCGACGTTCGCTTCCATGTGACTGAAGAACGTTATAAGGGCGGCTTCTGGATCATCTTCATAATTGACCTGAACAATCAAAATAATTAGAATCTAATCTCTTTACAGGAAAAGATTTATCATAAAACATTTACCTGAATGTTTACAATCTTTCCGAATTTACTGAAGTGATTGTTTAAATGTGTGATATCATTCATACCCCTAGGTATCTTCTTTAATTCAAGAGAACAATTTCCGCCAGCGGCTTTCGACATGTGACGATTGGGTCCTGAAAAAATATAATATGATTAGCTAAGTTCTTATTATTTTATATGATGACGTCTGCACATCTTTTATAAATAAGTACCTAATCTGTTGAAATCAAAAGATTTCTTCTTAATTTGATGTGCTGGGAGGGAAGCGTGATTGTTGTTCGCCGCCGTCGGATACAGAGGCACTCCTCCTTGCGAGTTGATTCTTTGATTCGAATTCGGAGCAGCGGCATTCGGATTTGCATTCGGTTGCATATCAGCTCTATAATAAAATCTATTAGCACAATGCTACCTACACTAACCTAAAAATTAGCTAAATGTTACCTTGCAATCGGCACCGGTATCAACTCTCGTTGCACTGGATGATGTCCGTGCGGCGGAGGATTGACAAACGGGTAGTACGGCGGCGGCGGCGATGTGTACTGGCCCGTCGCATTTCTCGTCCAAATGTCAGGAGCTAAAGGATTGTATTCAGAAATACATCCTATAAATAATTGAAATATCTTATAATACATATACTTCATTTAAAAAGTATACAACTATAAAATACGTAGATGCAAGACGGATACGAAAAGAAAAACCATAAAATTGCTCGTCAAATACCTGATGACGGATGCCTGTTAAGGGGGAGTCGGTTCATTGAGAACGACATCGAGTGGGGTATGACATCTTCCAAAACAACGGGGTCGGTTCCATGGTCGAATTGACACAGATCGCCACGCATGCAGTATCCCTTTTCTATAAAGAAATTTATGATTAATTGTATTGGAAACATAGGATAGTTTTAATATAAAAACAGTTCAGGAGCTTTATATTATAATCCATTGCCTACTATACCGTAGCACCACAGGCGTTGTGAAAAATGTTGCTTTACCTCAAAATGCTCACATCTATACATTAAACAACACATTTATACATGTACAGGCTTTTGCTTCCAATAATGATAAATACAAAAACACTGTTGCCTACTACTAATTTTCGTAATAATACTGGGTCATTTGTTGTTATCTTGGTGAACGCCTTGACACCTTTTCTATTACTTATTTTAGAGAGACCAAAAGGAATGACAACCTCATAACTATGAAAAATCTTCATTGAAATAGGGAAACCGGAAGTGTTGATTCGTCCTACTTTATTATTAATGCAAAGATGTGATGTTGAATATCAACTATTGAAGAGCTGCCATAATATGCCTGAAGATGATACCCTTGCTTAAAAATAAAATGTCATACGTATCTTTCCAATTCTCAAGATTGATCGATATTGATGTAATATTTTGATGTCTAAATAAAGATATAAACAAACCGTGAAAATCTCGACAGCGCTTCTTTTGTGATGTGAAAATTCCGGCTAGTGTCGTAGTGCCTCTCTGCTGGTTACCGCTTTCTCCTGGATTTGAATCTTGAGTCGGCGTAGCGGTTCCGCTGACGCAGTCTCTTCCTCGTCCTGTTCTCTCTCTCTCGACGTCCCTTTCTCTATCTCTATCAACTACCTTTTCCCTATCGACTCGATCGCGGTTCCTCGATTGCCTATCTCTTTCTCGAGAAGCCCGCTCTCTCGGCGGATTGGTAACTGGTGACGGGACACGTTCTCTGGATCTTTAAACAAAAAGATTCACACGATTAATTCAAGGTAAAGATTTGTGCAATAATTGAATCATAATACGTTTATATGTTTTATAAAATGTTCCGTTTACTAGTTAATATCAATATCACAATGAACTATTGACTTTTTTAAAAGAAAAGAGATAAAAACACTGTTTAATGATGTTATCGAAGACCGAAATACATGCAAAACCGTTATTTTCTATTTTAATTTCAACATCCTACCCACAATATTCATTAGATTCACAAAACTAAGATTCGCTCAGATCCATAAATAGAATTTATACCTCGATCTACTCCTGTTGACGGGTACATCTGAATCTGAACATTGTGGGGGACTTCTATTACGATACCGAGGAGCACGCACAGGGGGCGATCCCGACCTTGATCTTCTAAAATTAAAACCATTTATCAGCATAACTATTTTTGGGTCTTATGCATATGTGCATCTGATATGAATTTGAATTACCTTCTTTCGTATCGATTGGCTTGGTAAGGTGGAGATCGATTTCGCCATAACGGTCTGACAGCAGCGCCTGATCTACGTGCCCTGTCCCAAGACCGACTGCGAGATCGAGATTTGTACTGTCGGCGACGCCTTTCTTCTTTATCCTACAAAAATAATAGATGATTAACTTTGAAGTAAAATATTCTGATCTGTTCTGATTCTTCCGCTACTATTAAGCGTATATCCTTTTGATGCAATATATGTAGGTTTGATTAAAACTACTATAATACTATCTAAGCTTATAGATAATTAACATAATTTCAATCTTTCAGACAACATTAAATAGCTTTAAACTTACTGAATCGCTTTTCCTATCGCGCTTAGAATTCCGGGCGTGTGACTGTTCATTTAGGCTATCTTTTAAAATATCAGGTATCACCTAAAATAGCACAAAAAATAATATCAATCATCATATCAAATATTCAAATCAAAGCAATATGGTCAGATCGTCTTACTTTCACTAGGGTCTGTTCTGTTGCATAAGCGGGTTTTTCCTTCGGTACAGTAGCGGGCGTAAACTTGGTCGTCCTATTTAATATTATCCGTTGCTGATTACCGCCATCCTTTTTGCCGTTATCGTTCTTCACTCTGTTGTCCGTCTCCTTTTCGGCCTCGTTTTTGGTGTCTTTCTTGGCACTACTCCTGATCGCCAAAGATTCATTTTTTTCTTCTCTGCTAATGTTCGTCACCTTGGCCTGTTCCTGAGGTTCGGACACCGCTCTGGATGAGGTTTCTGCGATCGTCGGCGATGTTGATCTGGCATTACTATCGACATTTTGCTCGATGTTCTGCGGCTTTAGGTAATCTTTAGTTTCTAGGGTCTTGAATAACAATTCGACAAATACTTCGGTTTCTGAAACGAGTAAGTAATAACTAAAATGAACAAGACTGTGTCTCAGGATAGGTCAATCTAAAAATACACTTGATTTAGAATATAAATATGACACTCTCACTGTGAGAGATGTAGATCTATAAATAAGACATTAGTTACCCTCCTCAAAAATATTTTTATATCCGATACAAAAATATGTGTTAAATTTTAATTCAAATCTGGTGAGTTATGCTATTTATAAAGTAAATAATTATATATATTTTTGCCATAAAGATACGATAGCTCGATTTATGTACAAAATTACAAATATTTATATTTGTAACAATAATTATTTTATATGACAAAAAAAACTATATATTCAAAAAATAATAACAAATTTTAACAAAAATGAATTTAAATTTAATTCTAGAGAAATAATGCATATAGAACTCATTACAGCAATCCATTAACATCACTACAACACCAAAATTGTTGTCTGAAGCGTAACGCTCAGCTTTAAATTAATTTTATCTATAAGAACACCTTTTAATTGCGATTAATATACATGTCTGTAAAAATTATTATTTTTATTAATTATATACATACCACTTTGAAGAAAGACATATAACTGATCTAAAATAGCATCACGGAGATCATCAAGAGGTTTATCTTTTTTAACAAGCGCATATACGTATTTTGCAAGAGCGGTTGGTTCTGCATCGCATCTGTAAACATAAACGAGCACATTTATATAAAATTTTAATATATAAATATTATATTTAATCACAGAGCTATGAAAACAGTTTGGCGACAAATTAAATGGTCAGAATAAAAATATGACGATTAGAAATAAAATAATGGTTATAGTTATGTTATTCAAGGTCAGAATAAAAATAACATATAGTCAGAATAAAAATATAGGACGATCAAGTGAATTAAAAAATATATTATGACATTTATGAATATAAATGGACAATTTATATTTATAATTATTTATTTAAAAAATATCATATAAAATATCTCGCTCGCACCTCAACTCTTGATCAGAACAGTGAACACCCCATGAATAACTCTCAATGAATCTGTTTAATTTTATGTAGGACGCGAAGGTATTCGGAGCAATGAACGAAGTGGGAATAACGACAGAGCGGCAGCGAAGAGCACGCTTGGCTTGTGTTGACATCTGATAATGTTGCAAGCCCAACCAAACAAATTGGCCCTAAAGCACCTCAAAAATGATAATGAACTGCCGACATGCGAATGATAGATAGACCAGTTTTACCAATCTCCAGCTTTATAGCAATAACAACAATATTCGATAACACTATTGCCATCTGAAAAAAATAATTCTGACTATCTGTCAACATAATTCTTACCACTTAATATAAATTCTGACCAGTCCAATATAAATTCTAACCATCTAATATTTATTTAAACCGCTTATATTCTGACCCGAAAAATACAAGTGTTAGTGTTCATATAAAAAGCTTTATAATTTATTTAAATTATGTCAATCATCAAAGCATCAAATTAAATAAGACTCGAAGCCTGTTCATTTAAAATTTTGTAAAAATTTAAAAAAGTATGTTTTTTGGCAATTGATGTAACCATGCCAAAAAGAACAATTTACACGCACAACATATATTAATAGGATGTCGTTATCTGCATTATATTGTGAGATAAATGTAAGATTGAATTACTTTTAAATTAAATAAAATAAAAATAACTACTACTTAACGGAAATACATACGTTAACTTTCTTTAATAAGAAATGTAAGTTGATAATACATTAATATTTATTAACTTCTGACATTATATCTAAGCAGGAAATCATGATGATACGTGTTCTTAATTGTTTTAAATATAAAATTCCAAGGTAAAATATTTTATATGGATAATGCATTGTATAAAATTTAAATTAATTATTTTGTTTATGTATTGGTATGCTATTAAATAAAAAAGAATGCAAATATTCAGTAGTGGGAAAGAATACGAAGGTGAGTCCACTCACGTTTTTGAGAGAAAATAATTTTATAATAAAGGTTTATTTTAAATCCCAGAAAGTTGCCTTGATTATATAAAATCAGAAAAGAAGAAAAATTCTTATTATAATAAAAAATAATGTTGGTTGGAAATGTATGTTGCTATTGATATAAGTAAAATTTTTACTGTTTTTCAGGTAAATAAGAGAAACTGCAATGAAATTAATAAAAAAATATTAGGTATGAAGTAAGATGAATTATAATATCAATCAGACTAATTTCATGTGCTCTTTCGATTGAACACACTCACATTACTCTAAAATAAGTAAAAAATATAATTAAAGACAAAGTGTTAAGTAATTAGACTTTGTAGGTTTAATCGTGTCTATTTTTTCGAAGAATACTGCAGCAAAAAGGTGTTGTTTCATGAGTAGAAAAATTGGGCGAGACATGAATCTATTATGTTGAATCTCGTTAGAATATATAATGAAGGCATGCAAGCCTTTTAAAAAATAAAACAAATTAATAATTAAACATGTTCGTTTACTTGAGAGGGCAAACTAATTTTATCCGAAAATTTCTTATTAACACTTAACATGCCAATGGCAATATTATGCGTCGTTTGTAAAAAATTATATTAAAAGCAGTTGACGCAAATATGCATCATTCAACATTAGATGAAGAGAATTTTACATATATTTTATATAACTAGCCACATTCTACATCACAGATTTAAAACCTCTGCCTAATATGTAAATTCATGGGTATTGACTTTATTTACGTTCATTGAAGAAAAATATTGAATTTATAGAGGTCAAAATTTATAGCAATTTTAACATGTGATATTTTCATTTAAAAAAAACAGCTGCCAGTTGCATTAACACACGAGTTTTCAGCAGACTATAGTAGCAATAAAACAATCTTTGAAGTTAAATATTTCACTGTAGCTATAGGTAGTATCAGCATTTTGTTGTGAAATTTTGCAACAGGTCTTTCCTTGTATGATTTAAAAATTGATACATTATAGTTACACAATCTATTTCAATTTTCATTTTTTTTATTACACTGATCAACGTTTATTCAATCCTCATAACAAGCCATGATTTATAAATAAATGATAATTTTTATTTGAGAATTTAAAGATATACATATTAAATAAATTACTACATTTAACCCTTAGTGTTTAAACATGAAATTAATTAATTTTTAGCAATTTGTGCAAAAAATCAATTAATTGTCAGTAAAATATTATTTAATAAAAAATAATTATTGGTTAATTAACCATTAACCCAAACTGAACTCAAAAACATTTTCAGCAAGCCATTTTCAGAGAATTTTCCAAGCCAAAACTCCAAGCCATTTTCAGAGAATTTGATATATAAAAGGAGGTTTAAATTAAGATGATTATTGCATCAAGCACCCGCTGCATCTGCCGCGCAATTCTAAGCAGACCATTTTTTTATTAATTCCAGATGTTGAATGAATGGGTATTTTTTAAAAAAATGTCGTGCCTATCTCAACATAGATGTTGCTGGTAAAAAAAACGACGTCAGATTCACATTAACATAGAAGTTCAATGGGTTAATTACTTGCATAATCGTTAAGCTTTTTGAATTTTATAAAATATACATAATACAATGTCGTACAAATTACTGATCAAAAGGAAAATGCTTAATTTTTGATTAGGGATGTCATTTCAGCTTTTTAAAATCACCAGAATTAGGATCAGCTGCGATTGAATCAATTCAGCAAAATTTTAAATACATAATTTTATCGAATTTATTAAATATACAATAGTTAATAATAAAGATCGGATGGGTATCGGCATTTGTTTTGTGCAGATTTGCATATAAATTAAATAACTAAAAATAAATTAGCTGCAATTGAATTATTGAGCTGATTGAAATAAAATCTGTCTTAAAACAACAAATACAAAAACATAACGAACTTCACAAAATTTGTGACGTACAGCTGTTTTGAGATAAGCGTTAAACGATAATATTTATCGATAATTTAAACATTTTGTTTCGTTCAATGAACGAATTCTGCGAATTTCTGTCATAGTAGATACCGCCGATTCACTATGCTTTTACACCTTCAAAAAACATTTGTGAAATTCGATTCACAAATGTTTTTTGAAGGTGTAAAAGCATTTTTTTTATTGAAAAGAAGCGTCTCATTGTCGCGCATTTCGAAACAAAATAAAGGCAAATAAAGGACCATGGATTTTGAAGAGGCTCTAGCCACTCAGGTATTATGACAGCCTGTGTTGCTCGAGTACACAAAGTATAAACGAATGTTCGAGTAATTGAATATTCAAATATATTGTAAATAGCAAGGGACCTAAAATATACCTCAGGGATGCGTTTATTTAGAAAATTTTAGTGTGCAACTTAAAATCACCCTTCAGCAACAGAATGTACTTCATTTAAACCACACTACGTCGAGAATACAATGATTTGTATCTCAACGTTTCTAGCAAAAAGGCACTAGGATACAAATATGATTACAATACGTAGTCCCTTTTGAGGTTTTTTTTTAATCCTCTCCTTCAACAAACAAGATTTTGATTTACTGGGATTTCATAAAATGGAACCTTATTCTAGAATGCTATGAACTAGCGTATCGTATAGAACGTGAATCGCTACTAAATTTTTAAAGTGACACGAGCTTTACATGTCGAGGCTAAGCATCCTAGATGCTTTTTCGCAAACTAAGCCATGTGCATATTAAATCTCCATCCCTGCTTGAATGTCACTGACGGAAGTATTTCTGGTTTAAAACACTTCCTGGGAAATACAAGAATGTGATACAATGCTGAAAGACAGTCGGTTATCAATTGACCAGCTCCAGTGAATCCGGGACTCTGAAACATTTTCAGGTCATCGGCATATAATAAATATTCTAAGATAGTGAGAAAACTTAAATTGAATCCCTGCGGTACTCATCGGAGCGACGATTACTATAGCTCACATACTAACGGCGGCCACTTAAGTAACTCGATAAAAGCTAACAAGTCCGTGAGCGAATTCAAAGTTACTTAACCTTAGAAAAAGTTCATGACAACAGTTGTCATAAATTTTTTTTTTGCCTTTGAAAGGCACAAGAGATTGATGAGCTGACAAACACCATATTTTTATTCCATTTCGTACATTTCCAAGAATTAGGAAAAGATGAAGTTTTATGTGTTGATTATTAGAATGATTTTTAATAACAATTTTGCTTTCCAATCTATTTTTCTAATTTTCTTTGATTGGAAAAAATATTAAAATAAGACGAAGAGAAAAATAAATGTGTTGAAAATTAGAACACGTTCTCTTCAACCCATTCACTGCAGATGGCATGCTATATCATACGAAGTGAACTTGTGGTTTAATAAAAAAAGCTATAATATATGACTACCGTTTGATTGTATTTGTAAATGTGCTAATTTCACCGTTGACGTATGTTACGCCGTTCCAGAAGGGCTTCTAATTTGGAAAATAGTCCCATAGTATTCTAGATGTATAAAAGTTTTTATACTGAGTGTTGTATGTATTTGACCGCAAGAGAACATTTGAAGCCTTTAAAAGGCTTCGGCAAACATAGGCTCAAAACGAACAAAATAAAAATTAGTTAAGATGCATTTTACGTGTCCAGTATAAAGACCATATAGACATAGAACTGGTGTTCAGCAACGGAGGACCGTCGAGTAGCAATAAAAATAAAGATATTTGCGCAAATTTCTTATGGTGGCTTTTGAAGCAACGACTCGTATAAAAACGGGTAAATGCAGATACGATTTTGCAATTGATAAAAATCGAGTATAAATAGTGACGGAATAGAAAGTGGGCGACGCGAAAAAATGTTTGATGTGATGGTATTTTTTTTTGTCGAAACTTAGAAAATGGTCGTTCGGGGCGCACGCCGCGCAATGTGACAGATCGAAGCGGGTATTTTCGGACACGAGTAACGCGGCCATAAGTTGGCAGTGCGGGCGGGCGCAGACTCGCGGAAGGCTTACAGGGGCTCAAGCACGGCGGCGAGCCACGTCTTCAACGCCTCCGGGTTCTCGATTAGCATACTGAAGCCGGACGGGGGCGGCTACTCCTGGCGCTTACTCTCGAACACTCCTCGTCGACCCGACTAACTCGTGAACTTAACGCTTCGAATCGCGGCCATGACCGTCCTGGCGTTACTTTTTTAAGACGCATTATTTAATTAAGTTAACCTATTATATTTTATCAAAAATTACTTTTTATCCTTTTATTTATTTAACGCGAGAGGATTTTCATAATCTACTAACTAAAAACTGTATTACATATTTTTATTTGAAACATTAATGCTCAAAATTAGGCTGGTCCAAGCCAAAGCCCACGGGCCGCATGCCCGATATTTTATTTTTTCTAAATAAGTTGTCAATATATAGCTTAAAAAACAGGTAAAAATAAATTGATTATTCTACTTTTATGTATTTGTATAGGCTGACAATATTTATCAGAATTCAAAACGGGATACGCAGCAACCTTTCATCCTCCTCCTATATATACACGTCCAAAAAATTTACAATTTTTTCTTAAAAACCCAATAAGGAAATATATTATTTTTCAGAACTTACAATTTTTGTGTACAAAGAAAAATTAGTAAATCTTTAAGACAAACATAATTACATGCTTATATAAAAATAATTATGGTAATTTTTTTTTAACTTGCTTATTTTGTTCTAAAACGTGTAAAATGCACAATAAATTAACTACAAATGTTATCAATAGCTATTCTCGGTTTCTTTTAATTACAAAAGTATTGTGCAAGCATTAATTTTGTTCCGCTTTTACTGATAGGAGAACACTAAGAGAAAGGCCATACATTCGACGACAGTGACAACAATTATCGTAAAACTTTGTACTCCAATGCCTTATGGCATTTTCGATATATAATCATTTTTCTTAGAACGACTACGTAGCCCCCTTAAATTTGTAGGCCACAGATATGTGCCAATTTCGCTGTGCCATAATCCGCCACTAAATATTTTCTAATAACATTAATCATTGAGTGAACATTTTTAAAATTAAAATTTACTTGATATTCGTGGAATAAACATTTTTATTCAATTCAAAGATGATAATGATTAACAAATTCTGTCAATGTTAGCCGTCACAGGGCTCCAAATCTCTCATTTTTAAATTTAATTTACTTAAAAGGCTAATTAAAATTTCGAAAATAACTAATTTACTTACCGGAATGAGAAGTATGCGATTTTATTTATACTTCTGGAGATCCATGATTCAATCACTGCTTTCACATTCACAACACTCCACGTCAAAGGACGGAATGAAAATGAAAAATAAAAAAAAATTTACGCGAATTGGGGGTTAGAGCAGCATGAATTTGATGCTAAATTTTTAAGAAAAACTTATTTTCTGATGAGTCACATTTTCATCTCTCTAAGCATGTTAATAAGAAAATTTGCTACAAATGAGGCAAAGAAAATCCTCATGTGACTCATGAGAGAGCATTACATGCACAAAAAGTGTCTATTTGGTGCGCATTGTGGTCAGGTGGCGTCATTGGGCCTTTATTTTTTAAAACGACGAAAGTCAGACTGCAACAGTCAATAGCGAGCGCTATAGACGCCAGATAACCAATTATTTAAGGTACGAAATCGAAGATATTGATGTGGAAAACAAGCGGTTCCAACAAGATACGATTTAATGTTGAATTTATTTTGTGGGTTTACGTCTTGTGTCTACGCCGGCAAACCCGAAACGTTAGAGCACCTAAAAACCATCATCCGCCAAGTTTTAACCGAGATATCGACCGAAATATACGAGTCATCGAAAATTATATCGAAATAATTGGGTGCTGCATAAGGTTCAGAGACGGCCATTTAATTAATATCATAATTATTAAAATACATTAAATGTCCGACTAATAAAAACAATTCGAAGATATCCTCAAATTTGTGGGTTTTTTTTAAACAAAAGTTTGGAAACTGAAGTTGAAACATCCTTTATATTCATCATTTATATACACATTAAAAAATATCAATGTTTTAACAAAAAAAGTAGTTATGCAACGATAATTATATGCCAATAGGTACATTACGTAGTGAATTTTGTACGTGGGATATGGCCATCGAATAATATGATGACTCTGTAGTCACAATGACCAAACAATATGTTATCATACATAAGATTTATAAAAAAATAATTAATGTAAAATACTTATATTTTTTAAATAAAATATATTTTTATCGTGTTCATGTTAAAATAGTTTAAATGTGAATATTTTGATCAGTATTCTTATAACATTGAATTAGGTTTTAATATTAATTTTGGTTTGAATTGCGAATTAAAGACAGGAATAAAAGCGTTCAAAACAAGTGTAAAAGTAACCGAAACTGCTCGTAAAGTAAATTGTGCTTGCTATGCAAACTGCTAAGATACGTTAGATGCACAGTGAGTGCAAAAATATGGTGTCGTACACGAGAGTCCAAATGACAATGAACGTCATGTTCGTCCTTCTCCAGTCGATAACGACCGACCAAAGGCATTAGTTTGTAGCATATGTAGGTTCTGATGGCTAATAATGAAATGACCTTTTTTCGGACAGCTGGCGGGGACGCTGCGTACTAATCCTCAGCAATGGCGAGAGGGGGAGTGAGAGAGTTGCCAGTTCTCAAAAAAATAGCACCTTCTCACATTGAGCGGCTGTGTGGTAGCACTGGGAATTGGCAAAACGCCGCCACAAGTTGCATCAAAACCACGTACAACAATTTGAGAGAAAGCAAATAAATTATACTTTATTAATTCAACAATAGCTTATTATTTAAAAAATCCCTGTTACAAAGCTTTGCGATTCTTTCATGCTACGGTAGTTATCCATTTATCAATCATATAATATATAACGTACGACAATAATCATTTACGGTAACAAAAAGCAGTTTGTCCCCCATCGCTTGCTTGCTGCCACTCGTTCGCACCTAACCTGTTTAAATTTTAAAACGTATTTATACAGCAAAACGTCGTTGGCCATTTTTGTAGCCCAAAGGCCAAATCAGCAATGCGACGCAGCAGAAAGTTCATACCCATTGGTTTCTGAGTGTGGCATCATACTATTACATACATAGGTACTATCTTTTTAAAATTAAATTATATGGTAAAGCTTTTGTATCACCCATACTCGATTAAATTAACAAATCTACATAAATTAAATTTAAAAAAAATAATAAAAAAATTTAAACTAATAAACAATACGTATTCTATATAAAAATACATTTAAGAATTCGGATTATATAATTTTCTTAATGCAAGATAAATAAAGTATTCAAAAGGGTTCAGATTATTGTATGAAACATGTCTGCGTTACAGAAACTGCGTATCTAAATTAGATTTTCTTATCCTTAAAATTTGTACTGGTTAAGTGTAAGCGAGCGTTGGTCAGAAAATTAAACAGTGTAAGGTAAATATTATTACCAATTTAAATAATCCTCATTTAAAGAAAATTTGTTGACCATTAGTTTCAGATAGTGGCGCCAATATTATAAACAAGCACCTGATAATGTAATTAAATATAAGGTCGTTTTGCTCAAGGAGGACATTCTTCCTCAAAAGAGGACGTCTTGTCACCTTACTAAATAGTATGTAGATGTCTTTATTATTTTGCATTTATATTTGCTTATAAACGTGGAGAAATATATTATTTGTATAGAACGTTCAAGAATCTTTCACATGTTCGACAATACCCTAAACTTCAATTTGACACATAACCTCGTATCTTCGCGAGAATGATTTCTATGAGTTCTCTTTTCAAACTCTGCTATCACCCACTAAGAACAACGTTAAAACCATGCTCTTGGAGGTATATCTTAATGAACAATAATAAATACTTTCTGTTTTATATTTTAATCTAAAAAAAATGTAGTTTGTTAAAGTCTCGTTCTTACGCCTACGACTGCGCAGGAAAAACGACCGCCACAATTCTGAATAAGGAGAAAGAATTAGGATTATTCATAGACACGTATAGCAACGTAAGTGATTGGTTTTATAAATATTTTATTTTATTGATTGTTGGTTTAATCTATGATTGCTGTCGACAGGGTGGATTCAGACTCAGTAACGGAGTTATGATTGTAGGGCCAATAATATTGTTTCCAAGGTATGTTAAAATGAGTTAGCACATGTTGAGTAATTTAGTCGAATGAGTAAAAAGGTTGTACGTAAAGTTTTTGTCGTTACTTATAGGTCTGTATTGGCGTGGAAGGTTGGCAATCATGCGGACGTAAACGAAGAATCGTTGGGTATTTTTAAAATAATACAACCAAAAGTAGAAGTTTTGGTATGTTATATAATTAGCTGTTAAAATCACTTTTATGTATATAGATGTACAATAATGTATTTTTTGTTTAGATTATTGGCATGGGCACTTATGAAGATACTAAGTTATCCTATAAAAAATTGCAATCACTATTGAACGTGACTAGTAGTATCGAAGTATTAAGTACTGCCAAAGCTGTCGGTAGTTACAATTTTTTGATTGCCGAGGGAAGGTTAGTGACATTAAATTATTTTTCAGCTTAGATTTATAAGGCGGCTTCCATAAATCATGTCACAGGTTTTCGTGAATTTTTTACCCCTCCCTTACGTTACAAGACTCCTGTTTGTTTTACACTGTCACAATTCCACTGACCCCCTCCCCCTAAATCTGTGAAATAATTTATGGAAGCTGCCGCTGGTGAATTTTTAGTATGTACACTACACACGAGTATAATTATAAGCGTCCAATTACACTTAAACCTCTGCGATTAAAGCTTCTAAACCACTCAAAAGCAATTCGGCGCAATTTAAATGTCGTTTTTTATAAAAAACAAATTTTGTATTTTTGATCTTATTTTTGTATTATGTTAGAAACTATTAGTAGTAAGTATTAATTCCCTTAGATCTAAAAACTTATTATGTATCATGAAAAAAGATCATAGATAAATAGAGAAAAAATAAAACGCAAAATATTATTTTATGATTAAAAAACAAATTTTTTAGTTAACATTATTCGATAATATAAATGGTTTTAAAAAAAAAACAAATTTTATTCTTTGCTAATGCTAATAAATATGGATTATTCCTTTGCATTATACACAGCAAAAGTAAATTCGCCATCTTTTCTTTTTTAGGTTAAAATGATTTTTTCAAAAACACCGTAGAACAGGAAGACGTATGAACTCGATCGATCAATATTAGTTCAAGCTGACAGAACTGAAATCACATAAATTCCCATGTTTGTTACATCCAAAATGAAAATTAGCAAACCGTAAATGAATGAGCCGTAGTAATAACATACATTTTTATTACTCGAAAATATTGTCATGGCTAAAATAAACACCATTCGTTGAAAGATAAACACGTCCATTAACACAGTAATTATTAACTTTTTGTTATTGATTATTACAAATAATATATTTTTATATAAAATACAGAAGAAATTGAATGATTTAAAATAATTGATAACATTAATTATCTCACTGAAGTAACGCATGTGAAATGCGGCTTTCGAGCGCAATAGAAAAAGACCATGCCGCCATAGCATAAAAAAGTATGAAACATACTGGTATAAAAGACACCAATGTAAAAAATATAAACTTTTTAAATGAAATTTGATCAAAAATACCTTTCTCCTGTTTTGTCTGTAAGAAATAATTTCAAATAATTAAATTTTATGTTTCAATTCAATATACCGCGAACCACGTGTTAAGAATCGACGATTTGATTTGGTACATAAATTTAATTGAAAATACTTGAATTTATCTGCATTTAAAAAAAGGACCGGTGTAGTCAAGTAGTTCGCGACTTAAATGTACTAGTGTGTAGTGATATTATTTCTTCAAAGATTCATTTAGCGATCTTATAATTCAATTTGTTTTCTAAGAAATCCACAGCTTATGTAATATAAATATGACAATAAATTAACAAATCGCTTTTCTGTACAGAAACGTCGCAGCAGCATTAATTCCACCAGTCATAATTGATGTAACTACAGATGACATGATGACTGCATCATTAAGATCCAAAAAGTATATTGTAGAAAAAAATTGGCTTAAAATTTAACAAATTAGTATGTATTTGCCAATTTAATTTATTACAGAATTATAATTTTTAAACCGCAATGTTAGTGATAAATATTATATTAAGTTTGGTGGAAATAAAAAATACAAATGTTTTGACAAAAATATTATTTTCTTCAAAATTGTTTTTCAACAATAAAAAAAACAGAACATACATATTAACATTAATGTTTAAAAACACAGTTAATGTACATTGTTGATAAAAAAAATATACTCGCTAGTGCCTAGTTGATTCGTTAAAAATTCTACTATACTCCGTCAGTATACGCAATATCACTTCATTGGTTAGTTTTAAAAAATCATATTGACATATAAATAATATTTATTCTGATATATACACAAAAGTTATTATGATATTTAATGTATAGACATGCCTCAACTTGCATAACAGACTGAAGTGAAGGGCAGTAACCGAAAATCATCTCCATATCGACAAATATTGCCAAAAAGGATTGTTTGATACCGGTTAGAATATCGGACGGAGTATAGTGTAATTTTAAAATTAAAACAACCTTAATTTATTGAAATTATACTTTATGATACTCATAAATAATACATCGATAAAACTGTCGTTCCAAATAAATTATTCATTTGGAACTTATGGTCATCATGTAAAATACTATAGTATTATGAGTCTTAAATTAATTTGAAACAATTCATGCTTATCTCAGATCGTCACAAATTTAATTATAAAAACTAACTATAAGCCGCTCATCTAACATAAAACAGAATCACGGCCAAAAGGGAAAATTATATTACGAGCATACGATTCAAGAACCTTTGTTGAAACTCTTTAAATCCAAGGTGTACTTCTTCTTGTAAAACGGATTAACCGGAGACGGCATCGCGTTCGGTTTGAGGGAAGTCTTGCCCGGTTTCTTGCTACCGTCGTAGGGAATGTCCGGAGACTGTCTCACCGTCTTAAAATAATCTTGCACAGAGTGCATCGTGTTCTTGGCGATGACGATGTCCACTTTCTTGGAACCCGACTCCGACATTGAAAGGTTCGCCTTCTTCGTCTTGAGTTTGGATTTTGTTATTTGATTGTCAGTTTTGTTGAGTTTTCGCAATTGGTTCTTACTCGCAGGTATGACGATCTCAGTTTCACTGCCGTTCATCTTGGCTGCGGCTTTAGAATGGCCGTTCATCTTTATCGGCGTATCGCTTATACTTAGGTTTATGCTCGAGTCGATTTTACTCTTTGTTTTGTTTACGTCGTTCAGCAGCTGCTTGCTTTTGGGTGGCTTTTTGCTTTCGGTTTCGACGGAAGGATTCTGTGGAAGAGGAGTGCTGGATTTTAATTTGTTTTTGGATTTTACGGGAGTTTCAAATTGGGAGGTACCTCCGTTAGTCGTCAACGATTCTTCGACATTGTCGTCCGATTGATTCTTAGACTTCTTTTGCTTCTTCGAAACGGATTCACCGTTCGGTTTAGACTCGACAGTGTCTTTCGGTTTCGTTCTATTTTTAGGACCGTTGGAGAATTTTACAGTGAAGCCTGAAGTCTTCGAGTCGTCCTTGTCGTTTTGTTTTGCAATTGCATTTTTCTTTTTGTCCTTAGGACTTTCCGATTCGACTGGACTTTTCGCATTCTTCTATACATATACAAGAAAACAATCAAAATATATTCTAATTATTAAACTTCAAAATAATGCTCATACCTTATCAATTTTGGATTTTTTAGCTTTAGGGGGTAAATCTTCTTCGTCTTCATCTTCATCATCAATTAAAATATTCTTTTTTCTCTGCTTTGCCAAAAATCTTTTTTTTTGCGATTTACTTAATCCTAAAACACAAAAGTAATTGATTCTGTCATGTATAATCAGATATAAATACATTTGGATGTGTATATTATAACGACTTGATGCTGATCTTTTATCATATTTAATTATAATCAACAGATAACACTTTTTTAAGTGTTTACATCCAAAGCAAAACTATATATAATGTACATAAATATTATCAATTATTAACCTTTAAGATCATTAGATTCGTTCTTTTCTTCAGTGTCCATTTCAAATTGCAATAATTCAATAGCAGCGTCATCATAATTCGGCAAACGCAGCTCTGGATCGTCCGGTAGAATGAAGTTACTAATCTTAAATGGATAGTTTCCAGATGCCAATATTTCAAAGCTAGAGTTGAACGTTTCAAATATTATAACATAACTTTAACAATACGCATAAAAACACATATCGATATTTACTTTTTAATAATAGATTTCATTCCCTTCCGACTCTTAGCCGTACTCTCCAAATGCACTACAAGTTCTCGGAACATACTTGCTATACCTTCTTCGTCTACTGGAAGTTGCGGTATAACGGTATCGACGCGTCCAGCTCTAGGATCCAAAGCCGTTCTAATAAAAATAATATTTGATTAGTCGTGAAATACTCTCCCTCTCCATCGCTCGCGTGTTAGTAACTAGAGTGAAAGAGATAGGGAAGCATGCAAATTCTTCTTGAAAATAATTCATTTGTGTTTGTGTCCTTGTCCATTCAATAAAATGTGGAGAGCTAAATATCATTTATTAATCGCCGAAATTATAGAAAATTAGGGTATTTTGACAAAAATCTTTTTCTTTTCTTTTTTTCATTTTATGAATTCGTTGTATGTTTTTTATGCGAAGAATATCAATATTCCAAAAATGTCAAAATAATAACCTATTATAAATAAAGTTTAAGTTAAGAAAAGATAGTTTCAAAACAAGCAGTCCGACATATTGTTAAAAAAAAATTACTGAGGTGCATATTCTTTAAAATAAAATTCTCAGTACTTCTCAATACCTTACAAACCTTGACTTAAAATAATTAAATAATAATATAACTCACTGTTTAGGGGTTTCTTCTTCAATAATTTCGTTTTCATCGTCGCTAACTTCGACCTTCTCCATTGCATCGATACTTCCACCAGGAAAACCTGCCTACATATCGATTATATTCATGTGAATACAGAGCCATGAATTTTTATTTATTAAAATTATACAAAATATACTTACACTTTTCCAAGCCTGTACTTTATTGTTGTATTCAACTCCGAGATCCGTCTGTTTGATTAAATTGTCAAATATGTTGTAAACGATGGATCGACTGAGTCGAACCTCTCCTCCGTAACACACGTACATGGCTAAAGGCTTGATCATTCTTGTCACGGCTTCTTTCGATATATTTCCTTCACTCACCTATAACAAATGATTTAAAATTAATCAATCTTTATGAGTCTCGAGAAATTAAATACGATACCTTAGCAATTTCTTCCATCCAACAGTCGACTAAATGCAGCTGTAGACCGAGACACATCCGAGTTTCGGACGTAGCGGCCGATGCGAACAATCCACCTTCACCAGTTAGACAAGACAAAAGTGAATCTGTCGCTTCTTCGCTCCAATTGACCTTTTTAATTGAATACATCATCCCTCTAGTGACTCGTCTCGCTAACTGCATAGAACAAATATTTAAAATAAGTATATCAAAGATAAAATTGAGCCGGAACACTTGGGATACTTACCATTAAAAATTTGTCTATTCTGTGTTGATCGATGCCAAACCAATCGTTGGCTATGGTTTTCAAGAAACACTTATAGAACAGTATGGACGTAGAAATCTTTTCTTCTCCGAAGCATGTGAACAATTTGGCGATGTCTTCACATAGTTCCTCCTTAAAACATTACATAGATCAGTGACGAGCAAGTTGCAGAGGTTTTTCTATGAACTCATTTTTAAACACTCATATGTTTGGTGATCAGTTCAATGAGAAATGTCTTAAGAAAATCTTTTAAAATCAAGAGACATTTATTAAATGTTACTTTTTCAGATGAAAAAATAAATCGAATACAATTTTACAATAAATATGTGTTTTTTTATTTGTTATTTGCTGTATTCTTATTTGAAAAAGAACGAATTCCAGATTTAACGTTAATAAATACTTTTATTTATACACAATTATAAATGACATTTTTGAATTAGATTCGTTGCAGTTATTCATGGGGTGTTCCCGTTCTGACATTCTGAAATTTAAATAGGTTAGATACGAATGAGCGGCAGCGAGTGAACGTTGGTCAGAACAGTGAATACCCCATGAATAGCTCTGCAATGAATCTATTTACATTTATAATTGTAATATAATGAATAAATATTTTTTTAGAATAAATTTAACCTCCGATAACAGGAAAGTACCACTACAACTGTTCTATATCTATTCAATATTCAATTAAAAAGAAATTCCCGTTAAATTTTATTAGATCTCAATGACTGAATTATCGATAGAATATAAGTATTTTTAGAGAAAAGTTAAAAGAAAAACTTGAGTACATAAAGTAGCACATTTATTTTGCTAAAGTGGTCGGAATACTCCTTCATATATAGAAATTTGTCCAAGAGCGGGTAAAATTTGGAGGTTATACATGCACAAACAAAGTTACACATACCTGCACCAGGGGCTTGTCAGACATCCAGACGCAATAGAAGAGCCCCTTCCACAGGCGCATGAAGTCATGTTCGGAAAAGTCAAAGGTCGAAGCGGCTCTGCAGGCCAGCCAGCGGTGCAGCTTCTTCAGAACCTTATTTCTGGTCCTGGCGTCGTTTCCTGCCAGCGCCTTGGCCAGCTGTAGCTCCCTGGCCACTATGCGCTGCCTCTGGGCCAACAGTCTCGGGTGTATGGGGGCCATGCCGCGTGCTCATGCCAAACGTATCGTATCGTGCTTGTACGGTGCGGTTCGCTCGGCTCTATGGCAACACTGAAATCGTGGCGAACGAGTGACAAGTGGCATGCGCGTGGAACTTCACTATTTATTTTCTTTCACTTTATTATCCTCCTTTTAATTTTCAGCAAAAACAATCATTTATGCATTATCATATACAAAGGCATGTAAGATTTTATTGGTCCATATTGAGTGAATCTTGGAATTGCATTTATGTTTTTATTCATTCATTTATTAAAAATAAATAAGTCGGGGAATAAGGCACATTATGATAAGAAGTTTAAATAAGGTGCATATTTGAGAATAAGAGTACTTAAGAATATAATTATTAGATTGGTTATTTGGCAATTAAGTGTATAATAGTTACATCATAATACAATATGTACGTTCGGCGGACGAGGCACCGCCGTACGTCAAACTTCCTTCGAATTTCAGAAAATAATTTTGCTCCCCTCCGCTACCGTTACGTCAGTGTTATTTTTACTGTACTCATAAAATCATTCAAAATAGAAGTGCTGTCGATATGTGCGTTTCTTGACTTGCAAGGTAAATTATAGGAGTGTAATCCAACTATTACCGCCTTTTTTTACGTATGAATATTGACGAAAGAGAAAGCCCTACAATATCTAATTTCTAAATGGAGTGTAGTAATTGAACAATTCAAAATATGCATAAATTTCTATACAACACATATCAATTGATGTTTTTGACATTGTTTATTTTTATATGATCATTATAAGTAGCATATAATAGTGCAGTAATTCATATTCTATTTAATAAAGATAAATATATTTCTACCACTTAAAATGTCTTTTCTATTAGGTAACAAATTTAATCTTTGAAATATTTTATTTATTAATTAAATATCTTTCAAATAATAATCTATGAGCTAAATTTATTTGATAAAAAAAATATAAAAAACATCCACCTAATGATTTTTTAACTTTATTTAAAAAAGAAAATAGTAATAAAGTATTTCTGAACATAAAGGAATGCAAATTTTCACATTAAGTGTACAATTGGACACAAAATAGCATTAGAGCAATTTGGACATTTCCCATGAATAGTATTAAAATGCTGCAAGTTGCTCGATACTGCCGCTAACCACTAAAAAAAAAAACTTATATTACACATATATTATAAAACAAAAAATATATTATCATATAAATTCAATACCTGATACAAACACATTGTATGAAAATGGTTGTTACAATTTTCACACATGATAGATGGCAGTGAACCATTTTCATCATGACTATCAAAGCAAATACAACATTCCATTTCATCAGATTGTTTATTATCTTTGTCTTCGATATCGCTTTTATAGGGAAACTCCGGTAAGCCTGTAAAAGCAATAATCAATAACATATAATATTCTAAATTAATGATAAAATAATAATTTGTTAATATTATAATACCGAACATATGTTGAAGATTTAATATGAATGTTTCTTCAGTATCCCATTCGTTAATTTCACTTTGAATCCTTGTTAGAAAGTGATTTGTGAATTTGTTTAATCCTAATAATTTAACATGCGGTGGTTTATTCGCACACAGAATATCAATAGTTAGCAAGGCCGTTACGTCTTTATCTATAGTGATTAATAATCGATTATAATATGGTCAAGTAATTGATTAAAAATAATTAAGTACCTAGAACGATTCTGCGATAATTATCTCTACACGTTGGATTTACTGGATCGATTACCCAACAGTTCACATCTATGCTGTTCATGACTTCTAAGTATTCTTTTAAATCAAAAAGGCACTTTTGAAATGCGTTTATGGCTTCGTTTAAATCTAAAAATTTAGCATCATATATAAATCAATAAAAAATTAATATTTTTAATGAGCAATACCTTCGAAATATTGAGATAGAGCTTTCATTTCCGGAAGAGTGTGATTTTTAAATTTAACTTTTGAGTTTTTCTCAAACTCCATTGTGAAGAAATGCTTATATTCCATACTATCGGAGCAAGCGAAACGGACGGAATCCAGCGTTTTATTAACGCTCACGTCTAAATGCTTGTGAGTGCGCTGTATTATTTCCAATTCACGCGTTAGATTCAATTTGTGAAGAACATCCCTGTATGCATCCGAAGAAATATTTACAATGTCTTCTGCAAATATTTCGTCTAACTGTTCCACATACTCCGATAAAGTTTTCGGATTATCGTTTAATATTTTTGCATATTTTTTTAGTTTTGATTCCATTGAACTTTCTGGCATGTTACCGATTTCTTTCGTAATACGCGAACTAATTCTATTTGACAATTGAAGCGCGCCGGATAATGTTGCTATAATTTAACTGTCAAACTTTAGTAGATTAATTCGGCCATGAACAATCAACGTAATAGAAAATTTTATAAAACAAGAAAATAATAATAGATTGGATATATGTCATTATTAATAATAAAATAAAAAATCATTCATAAAAAATCAGGTATTTATTTGGAAGTGATATTTCTTCCACAAGTTCTATATAATAATAATATAATATGTACTCAATATTCATAAACATATATTGTAAATAAATCTCACGCTGACACATTGAAGATTACTGAATTATACATTATATATCTGTTTTTGGAAAGCTGTTTTATTAAAAAAATCTATTAATAAAAATACATTGAGTATTTTGTGAACGAATTCCGCTTACCTTTTCCACCCTAAGCATGTGACATCATTTATGGAAGCCGTCTTACTTCAAAACTCAACTATTGCATACCAGTTAATATGTACTAAACGAATTTTGAGATAGTACTCATGAAGTTATTAAGTACCGATATTTTTGCAATCGTAATAGCTAGACAAATTCAGATGAAAAGTTGGTCTCTTTTAATAGACTTATAAACACATTGACAAAAAATCCTAATATAAGTTTAAAATATTTGAACTCTCATTTTATTTTGTGCCAATATAAGTTGCACATATTTTTATCATTTTGATTTCATTAAATGACATGTATTTTTCTGACTTAATTCAAGGGGGAGCAAATTCTCCCCTCTTCAATTTAAGAGCTTAATTTTTTGTCCTTGAATAAAAGAGTAGAATAATTAATGCTGAATTAATCTATTGGCTAATTAAGCTATATAATGTAGTCATGAAATTAGTAGCGAGTGTAGTTTAAATTTTAAAACATGTCATGAAATTAGTAGCGAGTGTAGTTTATATAAAAATAAATTCGTATATTTAAACATTGGTCAAATTCGGCCCTGTTAAACAAATGCACAAATCAGATTGAGTGACTCTTAAAAAACCTTTTGATGGATTAAGTAAAACTGATTAATTTACGCTTACACGTGAAAAGTTATGCCATTTTTATTCTTTGATAGTTTTCTACTGTGACTTTTACATCCTATAACTGAACAGCCCTTCATAATATTTAATACACAACCGATTTTTGAAAATAATAATAAAAGCCGACTGACACAGTAGACAGAGTTATGACTTGGACAAAGTTTGTTTTTCACTACGAACGCCGCTTCTATATATTCTTAATTTTGTGCGCATATGCAATGGGTCTAAAAAATATTATTGACAAAATATAAAATATGCTAATTTTGTGGGGCACTGCTGCAAAGTACAAATAAAAAATGTTCTTATTTCTAGGACAAAAATGAATAATATTTATTTTGATTTCTTAGTGATGTTCCACGACTAGCGTAGGGATGTGTCACTTAATCGTTCGCACTAATAGACAGATCGGTCGTAGCGGAGCTTTCGTCGATTTCGGCCGACGGTAAGTGTTGTCTCGCAATTAGCTGACTTTGTTTCTCATCAGCTAGCCGTCGAACGTCTCGTTCGTCTCGTCGATTCGAATAAGTGCTGACTAATTATATCATTCCTTGTGTCAAGGTTGTTTTCGAGCGGTTGCCAAATGTTTACAATTTTCAGCACAATCATTCACGGAATAAATTTTATTTTCGTCCGACTCCATAGCTCTCTTTATTTAATCGGCAACTCGTCCGGAACGTTTTCACTTACTTTCTCAAATTTGACATTCGTTTATAATATATTCTTTACAGACTGATAACAATCAACCAAAAAAACCAACATAGTTTAATGATAACGTAACAACATGTCTTTAAAACCGAAGCAAATAGATTTTAATGCGACCTGGAGCGGCTTGTGCGAAACTGTACGTATCAATTTGTCAATACTGTCAAAATAAACGTAACAAAATGACCATAAGTTAATTGCGCAAATCAGATTCATGGAGTGGTGACACTCGGACGGGTCAATCGAGAGTCGTGGAACAATAGATTCTCGGACGTGTATTCCTTGTGCGTGGCTCACCCGGAACCTTTGGCTGACAAGCTGTATTTTGAGACCAAAAAGTTCTTGGAGCAACATGTCAGCAACATGATGGTGAACGTCGAAGGCGAATCTAATTATGCCAGTACTGATGAAACCGAAGGCGAAGCTCTATTACAACGGCAAGTATTTTAAGCTTTATAAATGAGGTTTGTAAATATTTGCTTTGTGACTAATACTTTTTTGATTTTAGATATTTTCAAGCGTGGACCGAGTATAGTCAAGGAATAAATTATCTCAATTACCTTTATTTATACCTGAACCAACAGCATATCAAAAAGCAAAAGGTATAAATCAATTTATATATAGAATTGTCCTATTTTATAGTTTACAACAACTGAATCGAAATACACTATTTTTTGCATGAAGCGCTAACCTATGCTTTAACGTTTTAATCATGTGCCTTATAATGACAGCTGAAAAAAGATATTATATATTAACCATAAGTAAATTTTTATGGGTAACATAAAATAATAATTTATTTAAAAAAAACAAGTTTCCTAACAATGTTTTAACATTACTACGAAAGTTGTTGTGAAATTTTCAATATTAAAATACCGATTAATAATAAGAGTAAAATTTTCGGTATTAAAATACCGAAAATTTCACTTTTTCTATTTTAAGAATTCATAATTATAATATAGAGTACAATACTGAACTTAATGTGATCTTTATTTATTATAAATGTTCTTCGCACTATAAAAGACGTTAATCCAATGCGTTACTACAATCAAAAACTACTAATTAACACTGAGACACTAGACTCGAATCATGCTTTGTATATCAGTTTCATATATTTCATTAATCAAAGTTATTATTACCGCTTATTTTAATTGTTCATTACAATATTCATCCGAGAGATTAGGAAAACCTTATCTGTGATGGTCGATTGAAATTATAATTATTTGAAAATGACTAATTACGATAATCCAGATATGATAGAAATTAAAAAACTTTAGGGCTTACATGCGATTCAAACCTAGATTTTCAGTTATTACTCATCGACTTATGCCACTGGTCTATTGTGTTGGTCAAATGGACACATAAAAACAAAATCGACTATTATCAGAATGATACGATTTTCGATGCAACTTATTTCAGCATGTTATTATACCATACATAAAAATTTAGTGATATTGTCTTTGTAAAAATGCTTACAGATTTTTTGCATAAAAATAATACAAATTTGATACATCAATAAATATTTTTTTTATACACAAGATTATTTACTTGTATAAACAACATAGCTGCAATGAATTCCCTCTAAAATTATTAACCACAAATATATGACACAATTAAAGCTTGAACTGTTGAAGAAAATAGTTCTAATGGTATGGTTTAGGGTTCTCAATCGAATATTCAATTATTCGACAGATTTTCGACTATATGAATATTCGAATAATTGATTGAATATTCGTTAAATATTCATTTGTACTATCTCGAATGAAATTTGAAAAAAATATTAATACGAAACATCTTAGCAACTCAGGTAGTTCTTTTTCTCTCAATATACCCGAGTCTTGCTTCAAAATCCATGGTCCTTTATACTCTTTTAATTTGTTTCAAATGCGAGGCTTCTTCTTAACAAAAAAAATGCTTTTACGCCTTCGGAAAACACTTGTGAATAGAATGTTTATCGCCCGTATTTACTATGACCGAAATTCGTAGAATTCGTTGTTTGTTGAAAAGGTCCACCCTTCATAATTGTTTAACGCTTCTCTGAATGATAAGTGTGCGTCGCAAGTTTTTGTGAAGTTTGTGTTGTTTTATAATTCGATCATGGTTAATTTATTTCTAGTATTTAAAATGTTGAATTAATTCAATTGCAGCTTATCTTTATTCTGGTGATTTTAAAAAGCTTATATGGCATCTCTGATTAAAAAGTATGTAATCATAAATTAAGCATTTTCCTTTTAACCCCCTCACTTATCAGTTGTTCGCATAGCATTGTGCTATGCGTATTTTATAGAATTCAAAAAGCTTAACAATTATAAAAATAATCAATTATTACTTAAATAAATAATATTTTACGGACAATTGATTTTTGCACTAATTGTTAAATAAATTTATAGCGGTAAAATCCGAGAAAAAAATACGAATATATTCGAATATTCGATTACTTCGTCCATTTTTTATTCAATATTTGAATAGTTGATAACTATGAATAATTGAGAACCCTAGTATCGTTTTAAGAAATAATTTATCCAATAATATAGAAAGGAAATAAAATGGCCTATGATTATTATCATGGGATAAGTGTCTAAGAAATATCTATAAAATATTCTCGAATATATTGCGTTGTAAAATCCATACCAATAGATCGTCCAGAAGAGCTGCTTGAAAAAGGACACGAGTATAACCAAAAATTAATTAAATCTGTTTATTGATTTTAGACAGGCCTTTGAAAAAGTAGATACCACAATTGGAAATCCCAGAAAAGTTTCCAGTTTTAAACCATGGCCTAACTCAGTGGACGGCAAACTTATTAGCCAAAGAGCCAAATATGTACATTACCACGATTAAAAAAAAATTGAGAGCCAAATCTATTTATTAATTTAGCAAACCTTTATTATAATTTTCCAAATCAACACAAAGACGTTCAAATTTAGAGCTCCATATTTCCTTATTTTTTAAATTCGGCGCGTCTTGCACGTATGCCCGTGGATATTTGTGCCAGAGCCGCACTTAAGGGGCCAAAGAGCCGCATGCGGCTCCGGAGCCGCACTTTGCCGACTTCTGGCCTAACTAACTACTACTAACAAATCCCTTGGAGATTATTCGTGGATTAAGACAAGATGACACCATATTGACCGTGTTATATAATATTAAATTAAATCTTAAATACCACAATTTTCATAGAGGTATATCAATTTGTACAGTATAGTAGTTGAACATCAAATTAATATATATATTCTGAAAAGCAAGGAATTAATGAAAATATTAGAAATGACTGTTCTCTAGCTTCTCTGATTATTAATGAAGCCATATTTAAAAAAGCGGTAAGTTAGGAACTATCTAAGACGTCATCGGGTGGGCATATGCATCCCTTTGAATTTAGCCAGAAAAATGCATGTCATTTAATTAAATACTATGAATCTTAATAAAATCGAAATATAAAAAAATATGAAATGCCGTCACTGATTCTAAACCAGAAATTCTCAGGTTATCTCTCATAGAAAATCTAAGTAAAATAGGCTCGACTGTATTCCGAAATTTTTTTAAATACGTCATTTCAGTGAAATCATATTGGATACATTTTCACCGGTAGATATATATTTTTACCAGTGAAAATATAATTTATCTGGCAGCTGCTAGTAAAATTATATGATTTCAACTTTTCATACGTAGTAATATATACATTTATTTACTTATCACTATTTATTCACATGCAATGTATAAATGTTAAGTGAATGTGTATTTTTCAGTGAAGTTATTTAATGAAGTTAAGCTAGTGGAAGTCCTAATACATTTTCACCAATAGATATATATTTTTACTAGCAAAAATATAATTTAATTGATAAGCGCTAGTGAAATTATATGCTGCTCTATAAAATCAATGAAACTTTTTTTGACAGTAACAAAACATCTATTTTCTGTTTAAACCCAAACCTAACCTAATTATAGTTTTAGAACTTTCATTAGGTAACGTCCAAAATATTTCTCTCAGAGGAAAATAAGCAAAAGAAGTACAGACAGATGTCGCATCTCTTATATTACTCCATAATATGTCTGCACTTTGATATTACACTATGTTAATATATGATAGGTATCAATTGTTTTTTGTTGACACAATTTTACTGCTTTTGACATGGATTTTTGACTTCTGAGAAGGGATAATTGTTTTTTGTGCTCTCCTATTGGTCAAAATTCGTGCTTCGTTCGATTTTCACTTACTGTAAGTCATAATATTGTTATAAAAAGTCTTAATGTGAATGCTTCATAATCAAGCATTTCCACTGCAACGGGGAAATCAAACAAATAGAGATAAAAGCCAGACCTATTATTATTGGAGATAGATGTTATCACAGCTGCAGGAGACTTCTGAGGTCAAGATCTCTATACAGAAACATTAATACGAAAATATCCAAAACAATTTAAGACCAGTTGTGGATAAGTGCAGAGAGAAGAAAATATAAAGTTTTTAAACAATTATGCGTATTCCAACGGATGTCTATAAGCATTTCAAAACATGTCCATTAAACGATAAATGTCAACTATCTACATCGAAGCAGTTACAGAAACCCCAGATTACACATTTCATAAAATATAACGGCTTCGTTAAATGTATTGATTTCAATGGTCTGATAAAATCTGTATTATACAATAACAAAGGGGTTAAAGGATCAAGGACTGTAAGAGATATTGAAGTTCCCACATTTCCTCAAAGATGTATATATATATGCCAGAATACGGCCGTATTAAATCACTTATGCCGGTTCCTTCAAAACCTTCAGAATATTCATCTAGAATTACAACTTCGAAAAAATGAGAGTTCATTGGAACTCGCACCAAGGTGAATCTACAAGAGTGTAATTTGCTCTTTGATACAACTTGTAAAATACGAAAATAGACACACATATATACAGTAGACCCCACAATAACACGGTAAATTGGGGATGTGCTATCTGGGTGCCCGTTACTTTATGTGTGAGCGAGCCAAAGAGAGAATATCTTACCATACACACCTGATTCATACATACGTATTGCAAAAAATTGTATGATTTTTTTCTAGTTCCCCAACTACATGTACCCAAATAGTACGTCCCCAATTTACCGTGTTATTGGGGAGGGAGGGGTCTACTGTATCATTATTTCAAACCATTTTGTATTTAAAACTGTATAGATAAATCTGTTTACTGACAGGTTCCGCACTCATATTTAAATCTTAGCTGTTTTTTTAAGTAAACTTGCTGTCTTAAAGGAATTTTGTTGTCGACCATTACAAATTTTTAATTTGGGGTTGTTACAAGACTGAAGACAATTAAATTTTGTGCCAAAATTGACGTTAAAACGCTAATAACTTTCATATTAATCAATATAATGTATTTATATTTTGGTATTGTTATAATATGATGGATTCAATTAAAATCTTATCTATTTTTTAGATGTCTGAAGCAGAAGTTATATACGGAAACACGGATGCCAGCACGGAAAAAATGGAAATAGGCGAGTTGGGTCTGATAAGTTGGGAGAACGCCCTCAATACACTTTTAAGGGAAAGGATTAAGAGAGCACTTCTGGCAGGCGTTCAGGCGTCTCGCGAAAACCGTCCTCATCAAGTGAACATCATCAAAACTGTGATACACAGTTTCGTCGAAATGCAACAATTCAAGAAAAAGAACCCTCTGGATCTGTACATGAGGATGGTGGAAGAGCCTCTCTTAGAGGCGACTGGAGAACATTGTAAAAGATTAGCGGCAGATCTACTTCAGAGGTGTAACGTCTCAGAATACATGAAGGAAGTATTGGCCGGTAAGGGAATAAAATATTTTTTGCAATATATTTATATATAAGATACACGAATGCGATTTTAATAGGATTGGAGCAAGAAATGGATAGAGGAGGACAATTTCTTCACACTTCGTCCCTTGGTAAACTTAAAAAAGTATACGAAAAGCAGATGGTACGTTTTATATTAATGATAGTATATATCTATTAAATCAGTTGATTAATGAATGAATTTTTAAACAAACTATAGGTAGAAGACAATCTAGACTTTTTACACGGAGAATGTAAATTGATGGTCGAAGAGGAAAGGGAAGAAGATTTGCGTAATATTTACTTATTGTTGAAACCCACCGCCTTAACATATTTAACCGAAATTATATCAGAACATATTAAGGTTTTAATTATTGCTATATGATTTATAAATATTAATTAACACATTTAATAATTAATTAATTATAATTTCAGAATCAAGGTTTAGAAGCATTGTCGAATTTACAAGGAGACAAAGTGCATAATCAATTCGTAGAAAAAATGCTGTCGATTTATAACAAATTTAAAATACTCATTGATCAAGTAGGCCGAGATACTAAATAATTTTAAAAATAAAATTTAAGCATTATTTACTTTATTTTTATTTTAAATAGGTTTTTGCTGGAGATAAGGTCTTCATAGATGTTTTAGACAAAGCCTGCGCCTCAATAATCAATGCTTCAGCCGTTGATCAGCCGTGTAAGAGTCCGATATATCTCGCAAGGTAACTAACGGATACAATTTTTAATGTTAAAAAATTCTCGACTACTATCTTTATGTTATTATAATACTCTTTGATGTAATATTTTTAGATATTGTGATGGTTTATTGAAGAAAAACACCAGAGGCTCTTCGGAAACAGAAGCCGAAGATCGTCTGGCGTCATCGATAGTAATATTCAAGTACATTGACGACAAAGATGTCTTCCAAAAATATTATTCTCAACTCATGGCAAACAGGCTTATTCACCAGCAGAGTTATAGCATGGAACAAGAAGAACTTATGATCAAGAGGCTCAAAGAGGTATTTTTAAATTTCAAATAATAAATAGTCAGCGCCTTAAACTCCATAAAATTTAATTTCAGACATGCGGTTACGAATTTACAAATAAATTATTGAGGATGTTCACCGACATGACCATATCCGGCGATCTCAATTGTAAATTCCAAGATTATCTGAAAGAAAACGATGTGAATCCCGGTATTGGTTTTAGTATACACGTGAGTGATTAATATTGATTTGCGTTTATTATATTGATATGATTATATTAAAATGCTTTTTAAAGGTTTTACAATCAGGTGCTTGGCCCTGGAGCGGAGCCAACGCTTACGCAGCTCCAATACCGATTCAATTAGAGAAACCTATTCAATTATTCGAAACGTTTTACAATACTTTATATAATGGGCGTAAATTGACATGGCTGCAACATCAATGCATGGGTGAGATATATTTTGAGTTGCAATTGCTTATATTTTTTATTGCTTATAAGAATAATATTTAGGTGAGCTGAGAGTGAGTTATCCTAGAAAAACATATCTGATCACCATGCAGACGGCTCTGATGGCACTGATGCTTGAATTCGAAAGTACCAATACTTTAACAATCAGCGAATTGATGAAAGCCAGTCGTTTAACAACAGATCATTTGGCTAGACACCTTTCGTCTTTGATTGAATTTCAACTGCTGGTCGCCGAAGGCAAAATTAGCGGTAATTGGAATAATATTAAAATATGTATTTTATAATAAATGTATATGTATTGTGTTATTTTTTATTTCAGATGTCAACACTGTCATTAGGTTTAATTTAATGTTTACGAATAAAAGGACAAAGTTACGTATACCGCTATCGATGAGCGGAAGCGCAAGCGGTCGAGATCAGAGCGAAGCTGAACGCACGACGGCTTCCGTAGAAGAAGACAGAAAAATGTTTTTGCAGGCAGCCATTGTAAGGATAATGAAAGCAAGAAAGGTGTGTATTATTACTATCTTATCATTTATTTTTTTTACTATTACTAGGGTGGATGAAATAAAAACCTTTAATATATTTTATTTAATAATTGATTGATCATTTTTCTACGTAGTTTTCATGGCGTTTAATACTTAGAAAGTGTATGGGTACATATATAAAATAAAATTGGTGTGGTGCCTGCTGTACCTCTTCATCGGACCTCTACCGCTCTCCTCCCATTGCCAAACAATTTAAAATCACAAGCATTGTTATGTTGCAATAAAACGCATCATTTTGATTTGAGTGTTCCAAATTTACCTCTCCTTCATTTCATAATCTTGCCTGCAGAGGTGTGTAATTTCTTCAGTCTTTTGTGAAAAGGTTTAGTGCTTCTTGGTTTAGTGAACCCATATTTCATCACCAGTAACAATTCTTTCTAGGAATCACTTTTTGCTTCAAAGCGCTGCAAAATTATCTGGAAGGCATTAATACGTTTTGTTAATTCTGAAACTAAAGTGATAGCCTCAAAATAGTTTGTTCACTGTTTCTCGGTGATTTTTTATTAATTTAGATATCACCATTAAGCTCTGTCGTTTTGGAGCTTTCTAGTCCACTTATACACTTGCTGGAGTGACAGACATGCATCACTATTCTGAACTTTTACTGATTACTAACACTACTTTTACTGCATTTATGTAGTGTTCTTATCTTAACATTACCAACGGGTCAAGTAATATCTACCCGCTTTGTATTCCGCTCCATTGGACGGGTAGTGACTACCTTTTACGACTTCTGATGTTTAACGACGGGTTTGGTAGTATATACCTACAAAAACTAAAGCGTTTTGTGCTGCCTTCTATGAATCAATGCTTATACTTGAAGAAAAAAAATATTTCAATGCACAATTATTTTTATTTTTGCCGCTGACTTCCATATGAGGGATCATCAAAAATAAAAACCCGAGATGCTAGTATAATTTGATCGTAAATTATTTTTTTAGCATTGTAAACACGACAAAGCTATAAACATAAACATTTTAACCTATGGAAGATTGAAATATAATTTTATATATGATAATTTACGTAGTTCAGTAGTGTCCCTTAGTGTTCTAACCAAATTTTATTCAGAACCATTTGTTTTATTGTTTGTTCAGAGAAATGCATTAAAACATTCAAATTTCATAAAATTATATTCAATGTGGATATACTACATTTTTTGTGGAAACAAAATCAACGTCAACTGATGCTCAAAAAAAGCATTTTTTATTTTATTTTATTTATATTGAGTTTCAAAATATTTAGTTTCTTTGTAAATATTTTTTCAACTAGAAATAAAACAAAGTAGAATAAAACAAATTTCACGTTTTTAATCTTGATTTTAGGCGACCCACAGATTTATAACCACTGATAAAATAATTTTAACATATGTACTAATATAATTCTGTGCATTTGATAATTTTGTTTTTTAATTCAAAAGTTATCATCTTTGTGTTGCGCAAAGTTCTCGCGAAACTCCCCGTTTTTGCACATCACGCAGCGAAAAAATGACGTGACGGTCAAGTGTTAATAATTCCAATAAAATAATGAAAATGATGAAGTATTGATCTTTATTATTTATATTTTTCAGTTATTGAAGCACAATGAGCTGGTGCAGGAAGTTTTGGGTCAAGCAAAAGTAGCCTTCTCGCCAAATGTAGCTATGATAAAGAAATGCATAGAGATCCTAATCGAAAAACAATATATTGAAAGAACTCTCGTTAGTGACGAATACAGTTATCTAGCGTAATACAATTTATGAATTATCTATGTATACATACTAATATTAATTATAAATAAATTAATTGTATCACGATTGAGGCGAAGCAAAGACGAGCTGCCCCGGTTATAGACCTGATTTATTTACAAGTTTACTTAGATGAAATTGATAAAGAAAGGTTAATAATCGCTTTTTTACCCTTATTTTGTTTGTACGTTTTTGTGTTTTATATATTTGTTGATAATATTCGTACATAATATATGTAAATAAATATTTGCTTTTTTATACTAATTAGTGAAAATGAATAAATCGTGTTATAAATATATGTTTTCTTGTACTTACGAATCGCCAGTGAGACTCATAATCCAGTATAAGATGCTACGTATGTGATACCTACATATTTACAGACGGTTCAAAACTTGCAATAAAATTACTCATGATGATTTGTCAATATTTAGATTGTAAGCATTTCTGTAGAGTTCAATGTTGATCGATATCTTTTGTTATACTTGTTATTGCGCATTTCTTATAAATTAAGTGCCGTATGGATGTGTAACCATTTTTGTCGACTGTTTAAACATAGCGCACAATTATTTTTTATGGAAATTTCTATATTATGTGCAAGTTTAAGAAATTGGTATCTATAATATATTGAGGTTTGTAAATAAATTTGTTTTATTTGATTTCCATAACCATATCCTTATATATGAACGAAAATGTACAGTAGCTTGAAAAAAAAACGCATAGCTTTTAATAATCATAAGAAATTAAAATATATCCATAGCACTTTTTATCACTATGTTTTGAGTAAATTGACAATCAATTACGTAAATTACGATTTAAAAAATTTTTTCCACTATATGATGTTATAGAATTTAATAATTTTTTTTTAAATTAATGCCTAAATTTTACTGTTTTGTAATTTATTTAATTTTCATATTTTTAATACTTCAATAATGAGAGTTTTAAAAAAATATAAATTAAATATAAATATAACATTTTGTACGCTACTGTATATTTAGAGTGGTTAAATATTTACTTTTTCATTGATAATATTAATATTTATTGAATTAAAAACGATTTGTATTTGAATAGCTGATAGAAAAGAAACATTCTCTTTATTATGTGAAGGATGGAAAGATAAGATAAAATGACATTTTTTGGTAAATTTAATCTGTAAGATTTAACATATCGTTTCGCATAAAGTATATGAATGAAACAAAGGCTTGTTAATATATTTACATTTATTTTATTAATAAAAAATCAAAATCCTCTACGCTGGCACATTATATAGTTCATGGTTTAAAGTTTGCTAATATAAAGTACAAATCTAGTTAACGTTTTTATATTATAGTATATATGTACATATATAATATATTATTAAAAATACAACATTGAAAATATTTTTTAACTTTTGATGATACTATTAATATATTTATATGGTAACTAATAAAAGAAAACGTTGAGAAATTGTGATTATTCACAACCAGTAATAGGGGCATTGATTAAAATATCACAAGATATGAGAATTATCATTTGTATAATGAATTACATATATACTTATTTTACGTATCAATAAAAATAATAATAAAAAAGGATGGAAGAAAAATTAGATAAAATATGCGATGATCAATAATTAAGACTAAGTTCAAAGTCGTTATTAATATCATATTAAAATTATAAATACTACCTGTAAAATGTCATTTCATTAAAAAAATACAAAACACTGTGTCGTACAAATTATCCGTTAATATTATTTAATTATCTGAGATCATAATACTTATTTAATGTTTCATTTTAGATTTTTATATATTTTTAAATTTCATGATAATGTACAATGCAATATCATAAGTTTATATTTTTTAGGAAAACAGATGCGTTCAGATGTTACGTCGTATTATTATTTCTTACGTTGCTTACTGCTTTAGCTACGAATACGTTGAACACCTCTGATATGTAATGATATCAATGATGCTGCCAAGCGGCTGCGACCGAAGCCAAAGAAGCTCTCGGCCTTTGGGAGACGGTAACATGAGCGTCTAGTCCGTCGGATATTTTAGAGAGGCGTCTTGCCCAAGAACCGACTACGTTTGCTGCTGCTCCAACACCTGCAATCATAAAAATCAATATGTGCAAATATTAGTTTTAATGTAAATGTAGCAATGTGGATTTTTTGTGTAATGCTCTCATAAATTTAGCTCAAGTCCTCACCTGTCTGCGGTGCTTGTTGGTGCATTTGGTTAATTAGCTGCTCATATTCTATTTCGCTGCCCTTCTTGAGTCCGTGTTCATATTTAGCTTCCTTGGCCAGAAGCGCTTCTCTTTGCCTTTGCGTTTTCAATTCGCTAGGAATATCAGGAATCACGTATTTCATCAAACCGGTGAGACCGAATACAATATGCTGAAATATAATTTCAGTTGTTATATTTATAATCTAGTAGAGACAATTCAAGAAAATTCTTACTTCAAAAACTACCACAAACGCGAGGCGAGCTGCAAAAACGTGCCAATAATGCGGAGAGAGCCCGTAAGGATCTGTAGCATGAGTGGGCTCATTCCTGTACCCTCGGAATTGACAAGTGGTGATATTAGGGCTCCGTTCTACTCCCCATTCGTCGCGATAATGCGATGTGTTGAATACTGTAAATATTGACGATACGTTAATGTATAAAATCGTATTTAAGGTGACTGACGGTAACATCTAACAATTAGTTAAATATATGTCACCGATTCCAGTCTGGTGGTGTTGCAATAGCTACTCGTATGTATGTAGATTGTTACACCGTTGTAGTTAGCGCCTAGAAAATTAGGTTTTTGTAAAGGTACTTGACGACGGGAGATGACGGGTGGCAATTAGACACAGATTTTATTGATGATTTGAAGTTACATGTTGTTTATTATTTATATACAGTGAACGCTGCGCGCGGCCCGCACGGGTATGCGTGCCGGCCAGAGTCGACAAGAGAAGAAGCCCGTCACGCCAGTATTACCAGAGTGCCGTTGACTTTTACGTTGATTGGTATGTTTCGCAGTAAATCATTGAAGAAACATATGTTCCAAAAAACATTAAAGAAAAATATTTGAAAATTAAGTGTGTTTGAAAATCCTTTATTTAATAATATCAAAATAATTATTTATGTAGTACATATTATTGTTTTTAAAAGTTCGCAGTAAAAAACCATATCATTAGATTGTAAAAGATGACAAATATAAAAGACAAATTTTGAGAATCATTTTAGTATAAAAAGACAGTGAACATAATATATGTTGGGTAAAAATGAAGTGACTGATATTTACTCAGTTGAAAACGGATCACGATTGAAACAAAATATGAGTAGTAACGTACGGTTTTATAAACAACGGATTTATTCTTTGTTAAATCGTTGACAATAGACCATTTGGGTGAATCGAGCTAATTTTAATTAATAAAACTGTAAAAAGATTATAGCGTTTTAAATATCACTAAAATAATCGGCTACTTTATCTGAAACAATCTAATATTTATAAATATCGCTGTTTATTTTTCTTGCTATCAAACACATCTACTTCATACGAAACAAACTAATTTAAATTGCGTACTTTAATGAATATAATCTCACCTGAGAGTGAATGGTCGATGTATCCAGCTAAAGTAGCGTCTGGCGAATACACAAATTGATAAACCATCCTCGGGATGAAATCGCTAGTGTAGGCAATCACAAAGGCCTATATGTGATATGGAAATATTTTTTACAACAATTTGGAGTTATTAATATGTTGCGTGATTTTTACTCACATTAGAAACCACCGAAGCATAAGTGATACCTTTCAGAATGCCAAACCTGTGTTATAATTCATAAGTTTATATGGATTTGTATGTCTATATACATGACATATACAATCAACATCAGACAATTATTTATTTAAAGTATAACGTAAAAAAAATTGTACACTAGTGGTCTTAAAATATTTATTATTTTTTTATTATATAGTACAGAGTAATCCAATCGATTTTCTTATGTTGGCAGCATCAGACAGCTGTCAATAATCACGCGTGTTCAAAGTGTCAAATATTTTATTGCAATGACAGATTTATTGATTAACCACCGCTCAACGCATTAAAATTGTTCAATTGTTTTACAGAAATAACAATTATGAACGAACTTGCATTTACACCCGTATAAAATTCAGATAACACAATAACTAAAGCCCAGAGACCACGAACAGCGAAGAATTTACGTAGTGTGAGAGGTTGATGCTGGTTTTCAAACAAAAAATCTTCTCTGATAAGGCACATTTCCACTTCTCTGGATATGTTAATAAGTAAAATTGCCGCATATGGAACAAATAAAATCTTCATGAGATTCACAAGAGATCATTACACGCATAAAAAGTGACTGTTTGGTGCGCATTGTGGTCAGGCGGTGTCATTGGGTCTTACTGTTTTGAAAACGATGAAGGTCGGACTGTAACAGTCAATTGTGATCACCATAGTCGCATGATAACCAAATATTTTTGATACCAAATCGAAGATATTGACGTGAAAGACACGTGGTTCCAACAAGATGGAGCAAACTTGCCACAGATTGAGTGCAATGTTGGATATTTTGCGCGATAAGTTCCCAAGTCGCATTATTTTACGTGTTTGTGACATTAATTGACCGTCAAAATCATACGATTCAACATCGTTAGATTTTTTGTGAGGTTACGCTAAGATCGTGTCTACAACGACAAACCCGAAACGTTGGAGCACCTAAAAACCAACATCCGCCATGTTATAGTTGAGATTTGAGAAAGGATCAGCTGATGCAAAATGTCTAGAAGCGACCATTTAATTGATATTGTTTTTCATAATTAATGAGATACATCAAATGTTCGTTTAATAAAAAAAAATCAAATATATTCTTAAATTTGTGTTTAAAACGGAAGTTGGATTACCCTTTACATATGTATATAAATGTTTTTATTTGATGAAAATGCAAAATTGAACTTCATTTAAAACACTGGTCCTACAGTTGCTAATTTGCAGTACATTGATTTTTGATGTCACATATAGTTTAATGAGTATGCTGAGTATATTTACCAGGCTCCAATATCTTCTACTCTCTCTGCCAGCGGTCTTCTTGCTTGAGTAACCATTTTGTAAGCATCCAAGCGTATTTCTGCTACGTTGTTGAGCAAAGCAAATAATGGTGCCAATGGAAAAGCAGCTACGAACAGTGTCACGAATCCATATTGTAAAACTGTAACAATAGATTTATTAAACATTACACTCGAATATATTGCACTTTAATTACTGCGATATTAACTCATTTCTAAATATTCATCAAAAAGTGCTAATCTCCCGGGATCCTGCAGATGATAGTCTTCCTCCCAAGTTTGATGCGGTCTATCTTTGTCTACTGTGTGTGCCCTATGTATTCTTTGACGCCACCAATTCCACATTTTCCTAAAAGAAGATTATATTTTTTTTTTTAGATAGAATTATTATTACTTGTAGGTGTATATGGAGGTGGTAAACAGTGACGGAACTACACGGCACAAAACCCCGCAAAGTAGGCTGGATGAGGAATGGATTTATTTTTAAATGCAAATTATTATTATATATTTTTAAAGGTGTGTGCTGGTTATTTTTTTTTGTGTACATATCATATTTTTTTTCATAATATTATTTATATAAAATAATATTAGTTATTGATCGGGAGTTTAGGTGAAGTTCCGCCAATAGTGGTAGATGAACAAAATTCGTACGGATATAGTATTTCCATAAAGTTATTGAAACTCTGTTTTCCAATCATGATTATAGCCAATTGGATACAGAGCTCACTCAGGCATCCAGCTGGATCACAAACGTCTCCTTTCAGCATGAAGAATTCTGAACGTCTCGCCTGATTATCGCCTGGATATTCAAAGAAACGACCCTTATAAACAAATATGAATCTTTTTAACATATGTTTGTTATAATCTATCATTTCATTGCTATTTCGAATATTCACCTTAAAGAACGCTATGTATATGAGCGATGAATAAAAATTCATGAACTCAAACAGAAATATCTTGAACGTGTAAGAGTCTTCGTATTCCGTTTGAGTCCTAGGGTTCTCCAGATTAGTCAAATATATGGCAAGTCTTGCATAAACCTAAAAACATCTTGAATGAAATATTCTTATATTAAATTTATTTATAAAAAATCAATACTTTGGTTAAGAGCATGATGATGATTAGATTGATCAGCGCTGCCGACATGGAAGTTATGATTTTGGCATGCTGTTGGATGAAAAGATCTCCGCCTCCATATATAACAGAAACTAGTGATATTCTATATATTATGGTGCCTAAAACTGCGCCGAAAACAACCGAAATCTGGAATGGTAATTGTTGTTGTTCTCATTAGAACTCTTAAATAGATTCTTATAAAATTATGTTATACCATGAAGAAGAGGGCGCCTCCGGTCACAGCGAAACGAGCCGCTCTAGACCAAGCTGGAAGGTACGGTTCTCTTTCTCTGGTCACCGGGTTGATTCTGAAAGTCTTCACCGACGTTTCGAACTCTAAAAATCGTTAAAATAAAACTATTATGCAACAATTTCATGGTAAAAGCAGCAAAGTCATTGTTTTACCTGGCCTTGTGTCTTCGTCTCGATCTACGCCATACAAGTCCCACTCCCAAACGACAACAGACTGCTTCCTCTTCCACAGTTCCAAAAAACTGGTAGCTACGATATAAACATAATTTATATCGAATGCAACATAACGATGACAGAATTCGATCAATATTTACCCCAAAACGACATAAAAATAGCAAAGAACACAGTAGCAGGATTATCGAATAAGTAAGTGAGTCTTGCGAAAAGACAGGAATCGTACAACGTTTGGTACTTGCAGGCTTTATCGCACATGGGGCATAGTACTATACTTCCTGGTCCGGAAGCATTGCAAATTTCTCTCCTGAATAAACATATACCTTGTTGAATTTCTTAAAATTTCACTATTTCATTATTTTTGTAGACTCACGTTGGTATATTGTCGCGCGAATCCATTGACAAGAGACCATAAAGGAAGCATAGTGTTCCAACGATCGCGGGTGCATACAGCATTTTTGTGTAAAACCCTAACCAACAGAAGTATAAAGCGATCTTGTCGCCGAAGTACTTCTTAACGAGCCAAAGAGGCTGTCTCTTGTACCATTTATTAGGACGTGCCCATTCAAGATACAGCAACTAGAAAATAGTTTTAATAAAAATTTATTACTTTAAATTAGAGCTAAAAAATCATTTTTAATTTTTCTATATTTTGTGTCAGTTTAATGCCAATGTCAATGCCATTTTTAAAAATTGCATTTAAAATAGTTGATGTGATACTATGGGAAATATTTACTATAAATGCTAATCTGATACTAAATCCCAATATAAATATTTTTACTGGACAGATATATCATCGTTCTAGCATGAGGTATTTTCAAATCTACAATTAAGGAATGCTTTGATATCTGATGAACATATTTATGTTTTTGCTTCATTGGAAGTCACTTTTCTATGATTTTGTAAATTCGAATCAATACATTTTACGTACAAATAGCATCAAGTATCGCCAGAAAAAGGATACGTGCCACACAACGAATAACAGTGAAGTCAACGCGATTAGCTCCATTGTCTCAAATTTCTAGGTGAATTTTTGAACTAATAAGTTTAACAAGCTTTACTGTTAAACAAACGTATATTTGCGATTGACCAGCAAGTGCATCAACTGATATAACTGTGTCAATAAAAGAAAACAGTTGTAACGTGTCAGATTTTATCTATTTGGGTTAAAAAGTTTCGGTTTATTCGGTCGCAAATATTATGAACTTAAAACGTACCCTTCGATCGTAAGAATTTCCATTTGCCAACGATTTCTTATAGTTTCCTTCGTGGAGAGGAAAACATGCAATGTATGTGCTATCATTAAGCAGTCTTCTGATTCCCATCTGTAAGTCAACGATTCAGTAAAAAATAATAATTTATACATAAAAACATTTTTAGTTAGTTCTACCTTTTCTGCAGCATCATACTTAGTTCTCAACAAAATTTGCATCACTAGTAAAGATCTTTGCGCTGAAGTATAAGATGTGAACCTATCCTTGACTAGAAATCTACAATAGCCTTAGAATATTAAAATTTCAATGCTTATATTTGTAACTATGTGTATCTTACTGTTCTTCCCGATTTCCAGAGCTACAAGCCGTCGCCTTATAAAAAGAAGGTTCCGCTTCTATCAACGAATGATCCCAATCCAACCATTCATGAAACTTCCTACTGAGACGCTGCAGTTTGCTTTCTTTTTCAGAACTGGTTTCTTTATCCTTTAAATTGCATGTATATAATTAGTAAAATACTATTTTACATGAACGCATAATGGCATACCCAAGCTTTCACCGAAATTGTGATGAATCTTTTAGTAGGAAGCTTCAAACCCATGAGTTCAGAATAACGCGCCTCTGTCTTCCAAGGTATGTGGATTTTCAAAAACCACGTTTTCTCATCGAACGATAAGCACTTATTTTCTAATTCAAGCTCAAGACCTGTACAATAATAATATGTTATGATTGATTAAATAAGAGAGTTTGATAAGTAAATAGATACAAACCTTCTTTAATAAGGTTATTCTGAAAAATTCTTCTTTTTTCTGATCTTTTTGATTCAGCTTCGGTCATGACACCTAAATTTTCTTCCACATATGCTAGCACCATGTCTATCCTTCTACGGCCGTCTCGGAACATTAAAGTTTCAGGATCGAGACCCTAAGTTTTTTTTATAAAAGCATGTATTAGGTTTTCCAAAATTTCCGTTATTGATAGATACATATTTATGGTATATTAAATATATTAATAATTTAATTAGAGTACAAATCTAAATAAAGAGCGTTTTCCCATAAAATAGTTGACACTAGAATAATTACAACAATAAAAATAGTAAAAAACAGTTTAAACCAGTTCACTATTGGCACGTGTCTGTATTCCCAACCCCCACACAGTGTCTTTCCTGTCCCTTTGTCCACCTACAGTGTGTATCTACATTAGGGTTCTCAATTATTTGTAGTTTTAAACTATTCAAATATTGAATCAAAATTGGAGGAAGTGTTAAAATAGTCGAATATATTCGTATTTTTTTCCTCGGTTTTTACCGATATAAATTTATTTAATTAATTAGTGCAAAAAATCAATTAACTACCTGTAAAATAATATTTAATTAAAAAATAATTATTTTAATTAATTATTCTGAATTCTGAAGAATTGAAGAAAATTTTTATAATTTAATTGTATGTTGCTTACATAAAATAATGAGATGCAGTGAATTTTATTTTAACTCAAATATGGTATTTTTTTGAGAAGTGTTTCATTATTTTAACAAATGACGAGGAGTTCGACACAGACTCATCACTAAGTGGTTCTACTCAACTTCAATCCCGACCGCCTGTTACAACGTTTTTTGATCAACCCGGACACTTCCTCGCTGATACTGACATCGGTTTAACTACTATGTATAAAAAAATCCAACCAAAAATAGATTTAATAAGACTAAAGATCTGATAAAGAGATGGAAACAATGTTGGACCAATAATTATTTACTATACCTCTCTGCTCGTATGTCCTTCCGATAAATAATAGCCATCATGATCAGTGTTGTTCAGAACAATGCTCCCATTATCCTCAGCTTTTCCTTCTTTTGTGGTTGTATTCTCGTCCTATACACGCAAGTTGTATTTTACTTAAGAAAAGACGCATGAGCGAAGAAGTTTATAAAACCTGAAGTGGAGGAAGAGGCGTCGAAGGCAACGGCGTATTCCCACACGGAGTTCCAAAAGGTTCGTGCATCGATGACGTGGTCGGAGAGAGCATGTTAATTTTCGTACCAGCAGAAAATGCTCTGAAGCTCATGGAATTCCTATCCAGCAAAATCGGCTAGAAATACAATTTCTTATGACAGATATTGAAAGAAATAATAAATTGTTTTGTACTGTGACATTGACAGGTAAATTTCTATAATTTGTGGGCCGCGAGTTCGAAGCATTGATCGATTGGAAAATGTCCAAATTACTATACTTACAGTTTTAACGGGACTTTCCAGTATGTCAGCTAGGGTAGTTTCACAACTACCGGGTACATTGAGGCCGCTGTCCATGTTTCCGTTCCATTGTAAGTTCTGTAAATGTTAAATTCCAAGTGAAAAATCAGACTAAATTAAATACCGATAAGTTACACTTACCAATCCTGTATAAGACATGACCGATCCTTGACTGTGACGCCTTCTGGCAGGACTTGATCTACTTCTGTTCCATTCTGGATTATAAAAACGACGATGATAATAATTCTAATCCTTATAAAACATTATAAAACATTTTCGGACCATGTACCTAAATGGTCTAACGGTACTATAAAATCTCTTTGCTGCTGAATAGCACCTTCATGACTAGCCCTTCGTCTGCCTTCGATTTTGCTAGGGATTCCATCGTCAGTTTTAGCTCTTTCGGTTGTCTCCTCGAACATTTCCGCCAGTCTCGGTACTATCACTCGGCTAATGCCATTTTCTTTTAAAGCTTGCGAAAACGATTCACCGATTTCGTCTATCATTCCTTAGCTACAGTCAACCGCGCAAGACATGCGACTGACAACTCGAGAGCCGCTGTAATTAAAAAAAAAACATTTTAAGGTGATGTTGAGCGAAAACCGTGACATTTCTATCGACAATGACATAAATGAGTGATTACCAAAGAATCCTTAGTAAACAACATTTATAATGAACACGCTTTTTTATATTCCCCATGTTTATTTATTTTTATTAAATCTTCCGTTATAACCTGACAGGAGTAAGCCCACTGCGTTACAACTGGCAAATCTGTATCTACTGAGTAAGTCAATCAGACATAATGAATACATATAAAGTAAGTATTAACCACCAGATTGAAAGTCTAGGAATCGGTGGCATCTATATTATTAATTAAAAATTATTATGTGCTATGCAATTTATAATCAATAGATGTCACTGCAGCTGGGGCCGTATTTTTAATAGTAAAAAATCGATTGTCGCTACCAGAGCTCGAACCCGCAACCTCAGAGTTACTAGTCTGAGACGTTACGGACTACGCTCCTTGTACAGATATCTGAGAAACATGTTTTGGACCTTTTTATTATTAAAAGTGAGTCGTTTGCATTATTTGCAACCAGATCAGAGAAGTATACTCGAGGGTATTGTGCAGTAGGTGATATACAAGGCACACAGTGTGCTCAAGCTTCTCAATTAATCCCAACATCTTTGAGGCTTTATTGCATATGTTTTCTCTATGTTGATGGAATTTATAGCCCTCTTAAAATAGGACACGCAAATTGGTTAGCAGTTAATTTCAGTGGTATCTTTGCTCATGAATATGTCATGGAATGACATTTTGTGATATTTAGTGGTAATCTATTAGAGGATGACCACGTACATAGATTTAACATCAAATTAAAGTAATTCAAGATCTATGGAATCTATTTTAAGGAATACTGTAAGAATTTGAAATTATTAATAACTTTATTATTATTATTAATAAACAGAAGGAACATAAATAGGCTGAGATTAGAACCTTGAGGAAGTCCTGATGTGGCAATGTGTTCAGACGACTTGTGTTGCCCATATTGATCATATTAACGACGATTTGAAAAGTATGATTAAAAAAATAATATTTTTGAGGGAAAACAAAAACCTATCCATTTTTTAGAATTAAAGCACGACAAACTTTATCAAAGGCCTTTTCAATATCAGTGTAAATGATATCAATTTGATTGCCTATATCAAGATTTTTCGTCACAAAATTGGAAAAACAGAGCAGATCTCGATGGACGAAAACCGTGCTGTTGACCAAACAAGTATCCATCGATATGGTTTGAAGCATACTTATGAAAAATGATTTCGAATACTTTGGCTGGTGCTGATAAAATCGACAGATTTGATTTTTCTCCCTTTTTATGTATGGGAGGCACTTTTGTAAATTTCTTTTCATCGGGAAAGTATTTGTTTTCAACGGTAGGTTAAAAACGAACAATGTATTATTTCAATTGTATCAGCTGAAATTAAATCAAGACAACCCGAATTTTTCATCTTCAATTTCTCAACACAATACTGAAGGTTAGAAATTGTGAAACTATCGATCGGTAGACATCCCGGTGAATATATTTTCTATTCATTGTCGTCTGAATTTTAATGATTAAATATTAAAATAATAGTTAATCGTCTTTTTGAAGAACTTATACATACTTGTGCTAATCGGTAAAGACAATTCTATTGTCAGCACGTTAATTTTACCCAATTGACAATATCCAGTAAAGATTTTAAATTCTTTGAAGCCAAGTGACTATTCAAAGCACTAATGTTAGCAGCCCTATTATGCTACTGAATAATTCGAAGTCACCAATTACGGTTTTGAAGGCATTGAATACATGTGATGATATGTCTTTTGACGTCGAGTAGTCTCAATTCCAAATTCACTTTAATAAATACTTCAATTAAATAAAATAATGATATAGATAAACACTTTTAAAATCAGTTTTGTTCGTTTTTGGGCCGTCCTATATATAAACTAGGTATGTTTGTATGTCGAAGGGCAAAAAGCACGACACGATGAAATATTAACTTTCGATAACGAGAGAAGATTGCTATACCAAAGCCTCGAGTCTAATACAAAAATCGATAAACACTCTGTAAAACACGCGTAAAAGCCGCGATGAATTTGTAATAATATAGACAATGCAATTATGATTGTGATTATACACGTATGTTGTTTGCGTTAAGGAAAACGACAAATTTCACATAGTATTTGCGTTTGTATGATGAAGGAAAATCCAGATGGTAGCACGCGATCTGGTCGAAAGCGTGACGAATATAAGGATATTAAATTTACGAATTACACATTTATACACTGAAATTGAAAAATAATTAGTGATTGTATAAAATCGACGAAAAATCAGAACATGATAAATGTAAAATACCTCAACAATATTGATTGGATTAGACGGCTTAAATATTATATATAGTATTACATGTACGTAGTCAAGATTGTTGTAATACTCGAAGTTTATAATTCTATAAAAATATAGATAAGTTTATATATTTAGTTATTTGTAATTCCATTTACATATTAACAATTTATATAAAATTTATTATAATGAGTTGGTTGACGTACCTGTATTTAGTTGTGAATTTATATTCCGAAGCCAACTAATTTTTACACAAGGGATATCAAAATTTGAAGCAAGTCAAGGATAACAAATACTTTTGTCTATTTTAAAAAATAATAATTTGAATGGTTTCATTATTTATGCAGAAAAATAGATATATGTATAGACAAAACTTACAGTTTATATTTATTAAAAATAGTTTACGTTGCTACGTGTCAAAAGAAACACTTATAAATAAAAACAATTTTATTAGGTTACGTGAACTACTGATTCTGACAAAATAAGAAAAGATCAGTAGTGTTATCTTTATTTCAAGACATACATTAGTGAACATCAAATGAATACATATCTAAAACTGAAATTCAAATAAAAATCATTTTAGAATACTATTTCATTAAATTAACTCGTAATATACAATTGACATTATATGTAGCAAATATAAACATATATAATGAGAAATAACTATATATTACATTAATTGCATATAACTGTGTTAAACGGATTTCAATTTAAAAATGTTCTCTGTTTGCAATTGATTATTCTAGGTTTAGTTAAAAATAACACAAACCAACCTTTTGGGTTTAAAAAAATATCATACTCAAAGACAATCAGTCTACTCTGGTAAATTTGTGAACTTTATAAATTTGTTTTAATATATCCTTAAATATGAAATGATTTTCGTAACAGAAAGTGTGAATATTTGCGCACTGGTTTTTCTCTACCCTTTTTCAGATATTCTGGTTCGTCTTCAGTCGTGTAACAACCCCACATTAAAAAAATTATGACCGAAAATATAATTAATTCAAGACATACATGTAATAATAATTGAAAAATCAAAGTAGCGCAATTTTTTGAAAGATATATTTTTCTAATCCGAAACGAGAACTACACTTGAAAAATGTGTGTCATACACCTTTTTAAGTAACTTTAAATTGAAAAGTTACTTAAAAAGGTGTATGAGGTCAACGTGGATACAGCGAGGAGGCTTACGACAGCGAGGAAAACTACATATTTGAAGCAATGGAAAAATTCAGATGATATTAACACTAACTGAGACAAGGCGATGCTCCCGCTTGCCTGTTCTTGCATATTGCCATTGAAAAGGTCGTCTGAGACTCTAAAATAATTTGTGGGACAATATAAACTATTTACACATAATCGGTGTAATTACTGGCATATGAAGATGACGTAGACGTCATAGGACATTTCAAATTAGCAACTGTGGAGGCATTCCAAGAGCTGTGTGGTACTGCGGATACAAAGAATACAAATTCGATCGCTTAAAACATCATCCTCTCACAGGAGGCACAAGTCCTATCAGGGACGTTATTTCAGTTTTTCCAGAAGGGGCGGGAGGGGGGCAAAAATTGGTCAGTCAGTGGTCGTTTTGATTTTATTAAGATTTATGGTATTTCAATAAATGACATGCATTTTTCTGGTTAAATTCAAGTTTGAGAAAATTATCCAGGGAAAATGAAAAAAATATTAAAAACCGCATTAAAATGTGAAAGCTGGTCTCACAATCAGGTACTTACATATTCATATCAGAATTAAATTCATAGTACTACCTATGTTTGGTCATTGCTATTATACGGATGCCAGACCTGGACTTAAAAAATAATACAATCAATAAACTGGAAGAGTTTTAAACGTGGCTATATATGCGTATGCTAAAAGTTCCATAGTCTCCAAAGACCGAATTCTTTTCATGATAGGAAGCAATCGAGAACTCCTTTCGCGTTTTGAGGTCCAAAATATAAGCTTCTTCATACCGTAATGATGAGAAAAATTGAATATAAAAATGTATCGGAAAAAAGAAGATAACTTGGCTGCGAAACATACGCCTATTGACAGCCGAAGAAGTGTTTCGTGCAGCCAAGGATCGGGAGAGATACTTGGAACAAGATTAGCAAGATGATCTCAAACGTCTAGAATCGAACATGGAGCCAGAAGAAGAAAAAATTCACTTAACAGTCTCTGGTAAGACTCAAAAGGTCCTGGAATACAGGTGTGAGACGTGGACATTGAGCTTCAGCGACATTCAGCGATTGCAGACAACGCCAAACTTGTGTCGGTATAACAACGAATCATACAGATTATATCAGGAGCCCAATGTCATCAAGTATATTAAAATGCAATGTCTCAGGTGGACCGGATATCTGACGACTTGAAACCTACAAAGCGGTTAACCTTTTATAAGCCGGAGGGTAAGAGGAGCACAGGCAACCCGCGATGGTATAATAAAGAATATCTGTAAACTCGGCGTCAGTAGCAAGCTAACGTAACAGCTGAGAGTTATCAAGAAATTATCAAAATGCACAAAGAAATGCCACATCTGGTTTCCAAAATTATCATTCGAAAAGGCTCTAATCGCGACCACACATTGCCCAAACACATCAAAATTGAACGAGTTGGGCTATGAAATATTTCATCAACCACCATATTCATCCTGCTAAAAGATTATTACTTGTTTGAATAACCATTTCGGAAAGTTTTTACAGGGTAAAGTGAGGTCTTCAACAAACAAGTTACTGCTGAAAGTGCTTATTGAGATTTTATTTCAATCAATCGCCATTTATTCTTAAAAAAAAACAACTATTTGAGTTCTAACTTAAATAAGCAATGCGTTATTTGCATTTGGTTTAGTATATCATATATATTAGAAAATGTTATACTGATACTTTGTAGATATTAAAAAGGGTTTGATTTAATTGGGAATGGTTTTAAGAGATATGTGAATTTAAATAAATACTTTGTTTCATAAAACGAATTGTTTGTGCATTTATGTAAGATAATTTTATAGATATTTTCTTCAGAAAAAGAGTTATTCATGGGGTGTTCACTGTTCTGATTAATGCTCACTCGCTGCCTTTCGCTCGCACCTAATCTAGTCAATAGTTATGCACAAACAATTTGCTTTATTAAACAATTATTTTATATATAGCTGCCACTGCAGTCAAACGACTCGGTCGACGTCTTAACCACTCCTGCTCACAAATTAAATGTTTTAAAAATATATTCGATCAAAACCAATGAAATATTATTTAAATAAACAATAAATTGAGAATTGAAAAATGATTTAAAATCAAAATAAAAACAAAGAATAATTAAAAAAAAACAAATATAAAAAAAACATTTATGTTTTGCTATTCGCTTACAAATATCAATTTGTGCTCTACATAATATTTCATTCGCTTGGGATCGATCATTACTTCATTATATAGGAAATAAGTACTTCGCAGAGGTCACATACGAGCAGTAATGATGGAAAAAATAATGCGATATCCATATGTGAAAAAATACGAACAGACATTACCTATCTCATTTTGTTGGCGAAATCACTTTGCAATTACATATGCATAATACACTTGCACTTATTATAATTGATATAACACAAGTAAAACTTAGCGTCCCGTAAAAACGTTGTTATGGCCAAATATTATCTATTTATATTGTCGTTGACAATTAGTTTTTTTCAAAATAGTGTCGTTAAAAACAAAGATAATTGTCTCTAATTATTTTTACATTTGTATATTTTTTTGCCATTACTCTTCACGTGTATCCAACGAAAAATAAATAATTGAAGAGAACAAGCGAAACGTCTATTCGCAACTAGCGCCTAGTTGCTTTTGTGTTGGATATTATTTAAAAATGACACCGACACGAATTGCAGTGTTGCCATTAGTATTTCTTGTATTAAAATATACAATTATTTTTTATTAATTTAATGATTTATTGGGAAAGTTGTTATTGGAACTTTTTGCAGAAAGTGTGAGTTTTTTGCTACTGTTTTTTTATTATTATATAGATTAACACGTGGAGAATAATTGTAGGAAAATGTGGATAATACATTATTTAGCAAAATTATTCCACGTTTTAATTTTTAACTCTTTTAACCCGCACATTAAAAAACGCAAATATCTATGGAACAACCTTATAGTATATTTATACCAATTTGATTTAATAAAAAGTTTATATCTTCAAATCGTATACTAAAGACTGCTTAGTTACGAAATATGACATAAAAACTAAAATTGTATCTTTTGAAAAATCAACGGAAAGCAAACTTGACTAACAATAAAAATACTTGAATATAATTTAATTGCTAACTGATCCCTCGCACATAGAAAATAAATAATATACATAAAAAACACAGACTATTAACATCAAATTAGAGATACATTTAAATATAAATTAAGTTATTGATTCTTATTTGTAGTTTAATCCCAACGATATAACACGTAGTCGTAGAAAATATGTCTTAACAAACAAAAAAAGTTGTTAGCAAAAAACTGATTAAACCAATAGACATTTTATATGACTAAATTAAAATGTAACAATAACTATTATAAATAGGACATAACCAAAACAACTACTGGCTACTGATTTATATTTTGCATAATTTCTTTTATTATTATATACCATTTTATAATATGATCGTGCGATGTTATAATGCATTTACATCTAAATTATTATTAATATAAATATGATATTCTAAATGACTAAATTTAATATTGATTGATATTTGTTAATACTTATGGCAGCTTTTGATAATCGACTCAATTCTATAAATAATGAACGCACGAGTATGATACTTACTTAAATATTCATATTAAAACATGATATTGTTGGTATAATTCTATTGAACGAACACATGCTTTCAGCGGAAAGACCATCTGTTCCTCGCTTATGAAGCTTTCGTCGCAGACTGACTCCTATTTCCGTTTTTGTGCTTCCGTTCCGCGCAAAACTCCGGTCAAGCATCGGTCGAGCTGGAGGAGTGAAAGACGTGAAATTCTGTCTTTGGCATGTCACCGTGACGACAGCATATATGATTACATTAAACTTTTATGTGTATCGATCAGTCATCGGTTGCCCTACATATGGAGGAGCCTTCGAGCGAAATCCGATTCGAACATGCGATTGGTCGTATGCGACGTGTGTGTGAAAAAAGTTAAAAATTTGGTTCAATTGAATTCCGGATTTTACATATGTTTCGCAATCATAACATTATAGCGTTGGCAATTGTATAAATATACGTTTTAGAAAAAAATATTTTCAGTAACTACGTTAGATTCAACATTCTTTTCACCAATAGCTGTTAAACGTCTGAAATGGTTTTAAAATAAAATATGTGGATATAAAGTTTTAAGTAATAAAATACGCTGATTTATTTTTAGATGTGTAAATTGCTAGAACTGGTTTTCTTCACAGCATCATAACTAATTTCAGTTTATTATGTTATCCTTCAAACCTTATGTTCTTTCAGATTTTAGTTTTTTATAGTTGCCAAATAAATTAAAATTGTAAATAAAATTCGTCTATAATTCTTAAGAAACTGTACTTTTTATCTAATATGTTTCTATTGGTCAGGCGCCACTGCCTGACTTGCGAGTTGAAGCTATAAAGTTATATTTTTCAAAATATTCAACTATGTGTATATTTAACACAAGCGACTTTTTACTGAAAATATTTATGATGATATATTTTATGTAAATATTTTTATAAAAAAACATCAGGAAATAATATGCTGTGGGGATCACACAGAGTACTCGTTTGTGGGGGATATTATTCTTGAAACTCGCGTTAATTACACTGACCAAAAGTGATCATTTATCAATAAGGGTAAACTAGACAATAGTGCGATCACACAAAGGCTCTCGTTAATACTAGAACTAAAGGGTTCCTCTATAAAAAACACGCAAGGATTTTTCGGTGCATTGAATAAATATTTTTTTGTTAAGAAACGGTCACGGGAAACAATATATTACCGGAAGATAAATAGCACCGTAAGGCTACAAAATTCCCGTTACGCAATTCGACCTTGGAGATATCCATCGAGCAAATGTCACTTTCTAAAGGCGTATGTTAATTTCATTATTCTAAGAAGCGGGTGCAACCATTGGCTGAATTTTCATTGCATGATTGTGATTAGTCAGCAAGCTTTGCAGCCCTGAATACTTGAGCATTGATTCCAATGAGGAGAAGGCAGTCACTTGTCAGACTCTGGCAGACACTCGACCTGAGATAGCCTCAGGTGCAATGCCATTTATTGATTATAAAATATATTACACATAATAATTTATATTTAATAATATGGATATCACCGACTCTCAGACTTTCAATTTTTTCAGGTTAATACTTACATGTGGGTATTCATTATGTCTGATAGACTTACTCTGTTGGTACAGATTTACTCCGTTGTAACGCATTGGGCTTATGCCTATCAGCTTACAACGGAAGATTTAAAAAAAATAAAACTAAAAAGTTTTTTCTTCGTTATAAAAACGACATTTAAGTCGGAATTACCTAATACATACAATTATATATAAAAAAATCTATTTTGGGTTATTTTCTGTTATAGTAGTTGCTAATTTTATTTTGTGGTTGATTTCTTGATTTTTTGGTGTAATTAGCTGTTTAATAATATTTAATTGTATTTTTATATATTATTACACACTAGTATTTAAATATTGTAGGAACATAATGTTGTAGGAGACTAATGTTGATTACAGGAAGCAATTTTTAAATCTGTCATTGAAATGAGCGTGAGAAACAAAACTTCTGTGGCGTTAAAAGCACTCAGCCATCGTCAAGTTCACATAAACTATCGGCAAATTAAAATAAAACATACATACCGTACGTAAAATGTAGGGATTATGTCGATTCCTTCTTCTCGTCACGCATAAGAGGGAAGTTTATAATAAATTAACATAATTATACAAATTTACGCGAACGACACTCAAATCGTTGCACAAATATCAAATATAAACTAGCCTACTCTATCTTGTATCAAAAATAAACACATCTGATACACTGGCTAGGTTAGGGGTCGGCAACCTGCGGCTCGCGAGCCGCATGCGGCTCTTTTGACGTCAAGAAGCGGGTCTCTAGTTCCACGCGCAAATATTAATAATTATTTTATTTTCAAAACTCATAAAAAAGATTATACTGCAAAAAAAACTTTAAACAGGATAAAAACACTCAACAGAGAACAGTGAGAATATGTGGAGTAGAGAGTATACGGACAGCTGACATTTTTGAAATGTGGCAACACTGTTCTGTTTGTTTAGTTATTGGTGCATATGAATGGTGTTATATGAATAAATATTATTTCACATTTAAAGCTATTATTTTAAACCAGAAATCAAATTGATATACCTAATCCTAATCAAATACCATAATATTAAAATAAATATGTTAATGGTTCTTTAAAAACTGGGAAATTTTGTAAATTGTAACTTTTGCCTCTTCCGTCTCAAAAGGTTGCCGACCCCTGGGCTAGGACAATATGAAAACTAATAATATAAATGCCTGAAATGCTTTCACAAACTTTAGCCTTATAAAGTTATAATAGATCTGTCAAGCAAGGAAAATAATAATAATATTTCATTAAAAAAACTTCAGAAAGCTTATTAGCAATATCTTCCGAATTTCTAAACGATATTTTGTAGAAATGGTTTTGGCAGTTTATAGACTTCAATTCGAATATTCGAATACCGAATATATTCGCCCGATTTTTGAACTATTAGTTATTCGAATATTGTCCTACTATTCGTTATGTATTCGTTCATAGTCGTAGTGAAATAATTTAAAGTGTTTAATTTCTAAAAACACTAAAAACTGACTAACTATAAAAACACAGTTGTGGATCTTTATGTATATTGTATTACAACACGGGTAGCTATTTATTCTATGGTGTACTGCTGCATTATCTACAGTGGCGTAGCTAGGGTATGTGCCGCCCAGGGCGATCCTTAAAATTGCCGCCCCCCCCATACATTTTTTGCAGGGTCATTAAATCAGCATTTCTTAAAATAATAAATTGGTTATTATTAAGCTGTTGTTATTCGTGGATTTATATATGTTTTAGTGTATTCTGGGTTAAGAACCACACTAGACGATCTCATCGCGAATATGCCGCCCCCAAGCAAGTGCCGCCCGGGGCGGCCCGCCCTCTCCGCCCCACCATAGATACGCCACTGATTATCTACAGCCAAATTGTGCTCTTTTTTATTTCTCGAAATTTCAGTTTTATTTATTAATATGTATGTAATAATATGTAATCATTTTATCAAAAATCTTTTTTTTATAACTTGATTTGTAAACAAAAATTTGTGAAAAGTCAAAATTTATGTTCAGAGCCATCCATATACGTCACAGGTGATATAGTCACATGTCTACAAATATAGGTAATGTTAATTAGTAAATTATTTAGTTAGATTGACGTACAAATGTAATAAAAGCATTTTAAGGCTGTTTACTTTGAAACATTGCATTCATTTTTAATTGCCTTCATTCGAAATGTTATTTTAATCCAGAATTTCTAATTACGAATTAAGAGACAACAAGTTTGTAATTTGATTTTTAAGCCAAGTACAAATACAATTGATCGTTTAATTACATATGTCGATTCGTGACATTGACATTTTGAAAAGATTGATTATTTCCGATCGAATAGATAGTGCTGTTTAGAAAGCATGTCATTTCTATGTGCATATGTATGTATCCATAATAATAAAAAATATCTATATTTAGCGAATCGTGTTTTTCATCGACTTTTCCACGCATCGATGTATCGTAATATATTGTTATATTGCAAATATCATATATGGGATGGTTTTTTAGTCGTACATTAAGAATATATATGTATATATACTCCAGGTAGATTGACATGAACTGTCAAGTTAGCTGACGCTTTGACACGTAATTATTTCTGAAATGACATTTTTTAAACAAACTTACGAGTTGACCCTCGTTAGAAATTTCCTACTTCAGACCTTCGTGTTTGCTTTGTCTGTTATGTTAAGGCTTTGTGTATTGTAATTACATTGTTTAGGTTTAAAGGATGCTTTTATTATTTTGTGATGGTTTTGAGTTGGTTGCATTTTATTTTATTTTAGGGTAAGTATTCATTTAATTAAATATATAGAAATTAATATAAGGAATACCCAGATTCTGGAGTAACACGTGAAATAATATAAAATATGTATATTATTATTAATAGTAGATAAATGTATATATTTATTAAAATATAAAATACAACAGAATTCAAGTAGTTCATATATATCTAGGATTAGATTATTACTTTCAAAATTGTAATATAAATAAATTACACTTTTTATGCATATCAAATATATATTTTTGATTAATAACTTTTTTGTAGTGATACAATAAAAATAAAATAAAATATATATCACGCTTATAAGCAATTTTTTCCTGAACTGGTATCATATATTTATTAACGTCAATAAATCAAAAGAGAGTAAACATAACTGACCCTGTTACTGTATTACTTACATAACTATATAATATATGTAGTTTGAGAAACATGTAAAGGCGCTCGCTCTGTTGCAATTTGTATTGTGCCCGACGAATAAATAATCGTCATGTAACTAACTATATAGTATTATATATTATGTAATTGTTAATAGCAAATATGACGGCAAAAATAAAAATTTTAAGTAAAGATTTCTTCAGGCAAATAAATGTCAGTGGACATTCCTTATTTAAAAAAAACAGTAATAATTATACTTATTTCTATTCACATTTTCCGTGTTATATGACAATAAAAAAAATGTCTGGCTATTGTTTGTTTTGTATTGAATTTGTAATATATTTATTAATGCTATTTTTTTCTTTTCAGTGCACGTTCGTTACTTTTACTGGACTCGAAGCGTGACAGGTTCAACTAAATATGGAAACCAATCGAATTTCACGGCTAATCTCCTGTGTGTCGGTGTGTAAGAATTCCAAATTAGTAGTTAAAAATAAAAATAACCTACACTATACGTACATTGTGACGTTGTTAAGTGAATATTTAAACAGATTGTGACGCAAACGTGCAACCGAATCATAGATTATTTTCATAGTTTGTTAATCCGATTGATTTTATTACGCGCGTGGGCGTTAAAGAACTTCACAGATGTCATTATCGTCCGTACTCAGAATATAAAAGTGAATGTTGAGCAATTGAAAATTTCATCAAAAAAAACGCAGAAAGAAGCATTTTTGTACGTATATCAATTAAAACACAATACACGGCCTTGTTAAATTATAAATTAATTTATGCATTAAATATTTACGCAAAATATGACATGATAAAAAAAACAAATTACAGCGTTTATTTTTAAACACGTGCATGTTCAGTTTTGTGTAGCACGTGTGATTTTTCCCATATCAATAGAACAAAGATACGGAACACTATTATTGAATCAAGTGTTAAGACAGTGGCTATATACATGTATGCAATTTCTACGTGCAATATTTAATTCATTGTTTTTATTGCGGTAAATTTTAGTAATTGATATTTGAGTTTATTTTAATAATGATATAAAAATAATTAGGCAAAAAAGGAGGGATAAGTTAAACTGATCATAAGATATGTTATAATATTTTTTGCGACCTTTAAAATATTTCATATTATATTTTTAAAATGGTAATAAATGTAGGTTGGGAATTAATCAATATGAATGTAACAGTTTACAAAAAATGTAGATGGTCGAATTAAATTGTGTTATTACCAAAATTTACATTTGACGTTTATAATATTGATGCTAGGTTAAGTTGCATTGTTTACAAGATGTCAAAAATATGTGTTGATAAAAACAAGAATAAAAACTTGCCAAAAGATGAACTAATGCAACTGAGTAAAGAAGTAAGTATTAGATGGTACAATTTTTTAAATATATGTTGTTATTTTGTTTCATATGAAAATTTATTTATCTTAACAGGTGTTAGCTGACAGAATTATTCAATTAGAAGCTCAAGCATTACAATTAAAGAATATAATAACAAAGAAAAATGAAGTTCTATCTAATTCAAACGGGAAAATTAAAAACGTCACTGACAAAAATAAAAGCAAGAGGGAATTTAACTTTTCCAAGTGTACCAGTCGAAAAATATTATTACGCATTGCATATTTAGGGCAAAGCTATGACGGATTGGCTACTCAAGAAGATTCCAATAATACAATCGAATACTTTATATTCGCCGCACTAAAAAAGACACAGCTAATATCTGCGAGAGAGAATTCGAGTTACCATCGATGCGGTCGGACCGATAAAGGAGTCAGTGCCAGTGGACAGGTGTGTATTATCAAATTTAATGTCCAAATATATTCGAGTAGGCTAACATTCGATATATATCTTAGGTGATTTCTATACAAATACGAAGTAGTCTATCAGAAGACGAAATTTTGGCCGGAACGAATTTGGATAAAGAATTACCTTACTGTCGAATGTTGAATCGACTTTTGCCGAATGATGTTAGAGCAATATGTTGGATGCCTATTCCTTCTAAATTTACGGAAGAGCCTTTCAGTGCAAGGTTTGTTATATTATTTTTTAATAATTAATATGAATTTTATTTTAATAATAACATATAATTTAATTTTTCAGATTTGATTGTAAGTACCGTGTTTACAAATATTGGTTTCCCAAATCGTTCCTTGATATAGATAAGATGAAAGAAGGCTGTAAATATTTGATTGGAACCCATGATTTTCGTAATCTTTGCAAAATGGACGTAGGAAATGGCGTAACAAAATATCTGAGACATATACACAAAGTCGAGATATTAAACAGTGATAATGAAGATGAAAAATCTAATGGTATACAGTATTAAAAAAAATATTATGTAATTTTATATAAATTCCTATTAGTATAATTTATACAATTTTTTATTTTGATAGAAAACTCCATGTATTATTTAATGATAACTGGAAATGCATTTTTGTGGCATCAGATCAGATGCATTGCTGCAGTCCTTTTTTTAATTGGCAGTGGAAAGGAGAATCCGTCGATTTTCAAAGAATTGCTGGATGTAGAGTCGTATCCGCAGTACGTATAAAATTATATAGAGTGCTGTAAGAACGTCTTTATAATTACTTAACTCCATCCATTATTTTGGCTATTCAGAAATTGTACAAAACTATATATTGGAATAGTTAATGGCATAGTTAAGAATTGACTGTTTTTCCAGCATTTCTTTAGATATTCACATGTATAGATTTGATTACAGAAAACCTCAGTATAATATGGCGATCGAGTTGCCTCTGAATCTTTTCTTTTGCTCTTACGAGGAACTTCCGAATGATCAATCCGAAAATGAGAAAATGGAAATTGAAGAGTCGAATATTAGAAATAAAACGTTTGCCAACAATTGGTATATAGATAAAGAAGAAATTATTAATGTTATTAAATGTTTCCGAGAGCAATGGATCAAATCTCAAATTGAGTTTGTTAATTTCAGTTAATATTAATTAAATATATAACTACAAAGAATATTTAATATGCGATTTTATTAATTTACAGATGTTCGATGATCAAAGATATTATAACAAATGATTTGATGGTTGTTTTAAGTGAGTGTATTACTGAGGACTTGGAAAAGGACGAGTTAAAAAATAAAATTTTTAGTAGTGATTTTTTAATCCAGGGCGTGAAAGCAAGAAATTATGTTCCATTGCTGAAAAGATCAAAATGCGGTAATTTAATTTTTTTTCTAATATGTCTATAGTGTGTCAAAGATATAAAGAAATTCATATAAATATTTTTTTCAGAAACACTGGAAAATCGCATAAAGCATTATATAGATAAAAAAAGGCTAAAGCAAACTAACGTTGATGAATAAAATACAATATACACTTTGTATAGCAAGATAATAAATATTTGCTTTTTGTAATAAACATTATTTATTTTAATAATAATAATAATGATTATATTGGCACTAGGTGTATTAAGAAATATAGTTGTTTTTTTAAAGATTGACTAGACTTCTATCATTAATGCCGTATTATGTCGTATGCTGGCTAGAATAGTTGATATGTATCAATGTTAACTAACCGCGACTTCTAGGATCTGTTTGTGTGTGAAATTTACTGATTTTTGAGATGAGAATTCACGAATTATAAATTTCCGAGTTAGCTCAGACAAGATCGGGGAGGGCTTAAACACCCACTGTTATTGGAGTATCGCCATTTCTATCCATTCTTCGAGAATCTTCTTTTGAAAAATGAGTGGTACATATTGAATAATACAATAAATTAAAGCTTAATTGATTTTATACATTTATTTCACAGAATATACATGACATTCATGGAAGTGTACTTTCATAAAAATGAAACATAAAAATAGTGGTATAAATCGGAGACGTCAACATCAGCACAATCAATTTATTCATACTAGATATATAGTATTTACACTATACCTTAAATAAATAATTTTAAATACTGACTCTAACCAAGAATCGTTCCGTTCAATATGGCAGCTGCTCGTCAACTTACCTTCATACAATTATACGTAATAATAATCATGACGATGCCACGGAGAATATTACAGCAAGTCATGGATCGGTTGAATTTAACCATAAAGAGGAAATTACAATTATGTAATCACAGTTCAAAACTTATCTAGACAATCTTAACTAAACGGAAACATCACAAAAGAACACGTAAAAGTAAATATAAAGGCATTATAAGAAAGCGTAAAAAGCTGTAAAATTAATTATGATCGACTACACAATTCTAGCAATTCCAGAGTGATATTAATTACAATAATAATATTATTTATATATGACAATAAAATATATATATATAAAATAAAGTTCATCACTTATATATAACTAATACTGATTGATGTTGATAACTACTACGACTAAATAAATTACAACTAAAATACAAATTTACTAATCTATGTCTACTTTGAGTATTCACTCGCTGCGAGTGTTAAATGCAAATTTTAATAAAGCTGTCGGTTTTCAATTAAAATTACACACGTATTATGTAGTTATAATAAAAAAGAATGATAATGATCAAATAAATAAATATAATTTAATTTATCGTTATCGTCAACAATTTCACAGACATTCACATATGTTTTAAAGCATAAAATAAAATAATTAGTTCAATTGTATTATAATAGTAACTATAAAGTTGCTGCATAAGTAGTGTCATTTTTTAATGATCTATTTTTCTACAGATCTGGTGAATATTTTATGAGCTGAAGTAAAATTACATATTCAAAATTACAATTCTTCAGATAATCTCGAAATTACTAATTCAGGATTGTTTGCAATAATGTCATTGTTACCCATATTGAACTCCATATGGATTAATTTTAAAAATTATGGCTTTTTGTACTGACCTTATAGCAAAAGAACATGAAGTTAAGAGTACAAGTAAAAGTCATTTTTAGGAGCTTATTTTAAAACTATTTTTAACAAATAAATGAATAAAAATATTATCACTTTAAATTGAAATATCACCATAGTCATATTGAAACTAATGTTTTAGTTTATTTTAAAGTAATTAAATAATAACATATATTAAAAACAATTTTATGACTAATATTTCTAATTCCATGCACTTCAAATATAGTCCAGATTTTATTACTATCTATTCAGATCTACACTACTTATGTAGCAACATTTAGTTATTCGAGCAATAAAATAAATATAAAATGTCTTTCAGAGATAAATGCTTTTTTAAGACCATTTTGTCAACTATGCCAGTGTTACAAATCCGACCAGCGGGAAATAAAAATGGTCTTAAATTATTTATTACACATGCACAACAAAAGTGAAAATTTATTACATGGCAACATTGTATAAAATAAATAAATCTGTTCAAGATTTTCACATTACTGCAAGGGTCTTAATAAAATTATTCTAACGTTACAACTAATCATATCAAAATTATATCTGTAAAAAATTGATCTATAATTATCACAAGTTGCCTCAGCGATAGATAGGAGGCTGCACATTCGACGATATAGGTCACATCAGTACTGTCATGGCGATCCTGCGAGGAAACCGCATAAATGACATATAATACAATCGTCGCTGCAAAATATCACATTTGTATTATAAAAAAACAGATCATTAAAATTATATTAATCATAGGAGAGGGGGGATTTTTTGATACAATTCTTCGCAACCTTTGAGGATCCCCCGTGTCACAAGGCTCTCGTCATATAAGTACATTTGCCTGAGATATGTTTGATTTACGATTCAAACTCACCGGCTCAACAAAAAGTGTTGCCATATATAAAATTTTCAAATAAAAAATGTGCAATAAAAAAATACAGAATTGCAATTTCAAAATACGGTTTGACACTAAAGAGATTCTTACAAAAATTAATGCTAAGAATGTCTTCACAAGAACGTTAAAAATAATATATGAATCGAGTCGCTCGTTTGACGAACGACGCTGCAACGGCGGTATCGACAGGAACGCTTTCCAAAAGAAATACAATAGGATTACATTGATTGGCAAGGCGGCTATTACGATAGATACAAAATTGCTAAATACGGTTACATAATAACGACGGCGTGTTACGCACGCGCCGAACAAAACGCACATTGATAACAGAAAAATGCTACCGATTGCACATGATGTGGGATACTTCGCCGAGCAAAGCGCGGGTTAAGGTGGACAGTGGGGCCGTTTGGGCTTCTTGAGGTTCGCATCGTCATCGGTGCCCGAGCGGGACACCTCGGTGTAACGCTCGCCTTTCAGCGATACTATTTTGTTGTCTCTATAGCGCACGAGCTTTTTCGGCTCGATCTTTGGTATCAGGGGCTTGTGCTCTTTCTGATCGGCGTTCCTATCCACGTAAGAATACCTGAAATAAAAAATAAATACATTTAGGTTTTAATTTAAAATAAACATTTGTATCATAAAACTATTTAAAAAAAACAATTTTAATTATATTTTAATTTCTATTGATAAACATTTTTCAACTCTACTTTTTTTCTAGAATTTTTTAGTGTCTTGTCTTCAAATTTCTTTATATCCCATATTAATTATAGAAAGCATTTTATTTTTTGAAAATTAGTCTAAATTTTGATAACACTATTTTAAAAACTTGGGTAAAATTGTGAAATGAGTACTATTTTTATTATTCAATGTAAATAAATAAATAAAATATTCGATGGTTCTCAATCTATATTATTTGTGTTTATTAATTTTTTTTAAGGAAAATTGATTTCTAAACGTATGGGAGTTGAAAAATATTGAATTTGGTATATTCATAATTAAACATATACAAATAAATACCGTTTCGGTGGTTTTCCAGCGGTGCTCCTTGTATTTATTTATATTTTTATAAAAAACCGCAATAACTGTCAAATTCGTGAATCTTTTGAGAAAAGTTATATAGTGTCTTGATAATTTGATTTATTTAAATAAATTACAATTTCAATGGTTCTTAATTTGTTTCTTGTTTATAAGATTTTTTAAGAAAAAAGGTGATAACTTTTAAACTTGTGAGAGTTTTGAAAAATATATTTTGCTATATTCATTCTTAAATACACACAAATATATATCTTTTAGATGGTTCTAAATCTGTGTATTTATTTATATTTTTTAGAAAAAACCGTAACAATTTTCAAATTCGTGAAAATTCGTTAAGAAAAGTCATATACAGTAGGTTCTCGAGTTACGCGGTTTCTACTTACGCGGATTCGTAGTTACGCGGTTAAAAATTTCGAAAATTTAAAATTTGTTATAATATCGATGTTGATATAGATTTACGCGTAAATTTTTGTTCCTGCTTGATAATGCACCGGGACATCCACCGTGTGATCACGAACATATCAAAATAGCATTTTTGCCCCCAAATACGACCTCTATAATATTATACAACCTATGGATCAAGGTCTAATACAAAGCTTTAAAAAATATTACTTAAGGACAATTTTTAGAAATGCCATAAAGGTAACTGAAGGGCAAACAGTATATCACTCACACAGTTTTTGAAAGAACACAATATTTATGAAGCTGTTAAAAATATTGGTGTTGCCTGGAATGAAATTGTAAAGTCTACCATGAAAAACGTTTGGAAGAAGCTTACTCCTCAATTTTTTGAAGTTGTTGAAGACCCCATGCAGGAAGATAACATAATTAATATTCTTGTTGAAATGACAAACCAATTAAATTTAAATCTAAATGAAAATGATTTCATTGAATTGTTAGAAAGTCATAGAGTGGTGTTGCGACCTCTCCCCTTTGGAGATGGCCGTCTTTTCTTCTCGAAGGACCACCGTCTCTCGACGGAATTAAACGCCTCTAACTATAGAAATGCTTTATTATCAGAGTTTACATCCTCAGAATCCTTGCTGACGCACGACCACACGCCGTGACAGCTGAGGCACCTTCAGGTTATTTATACACAAAAAACCACGCACGGCCATAACACACTTTTATTCGGCCATGCATAAATATATGTAAAATTGTCGGAACAAGTGGAATTAAACAATGAAGATTTAAAAGAACTTGAAGAATATAGAAACAACGGCGGTGATTCAGAGGAGGAAGTCAAAGAAACAAAAGAATTTGAGTACAAAAAATGAAAGAATGCCTCAATTTGATAGACCAAGGAATGGCTGGTTTAAAAGTACAAGATCCCGACATTTATCGGTTTGAGAAAGCCAATAAAGCAGTTCAGGACGCTATTTCCTGTTATAAAAATATCTATTATGAGAAAAAACATCTAGTGTACAATCTTCACTGGATAAGTACGGTTTCTTATTAGATAAAAGAAATCCAACACCTAAAGATATTGAAATAGAATAGTATAGACATTATGACATGATATTTTAATGAATATGTATGTATAAATATTATTTTTATGTTTCTCATTTTATTTTGTTAAAAAAGTTAAGATTATAATGTATGTAGACATTTTACACATAGAATAAATTTTTATAATGCTTTTATTTTCATTTTAACCTAATGTATACATACAAAAAGACGGCATTTAGTTCTTTTAAGTATCGTTCGGATGATTGGGGGAATGTATTAATATTTAATACATATCGGATGAGTATTCCTCTACTTACGCGATTTTCGACTTACGCGAATTTTTCTGGAACGAATTAACCGCGTAAGTCGAGAACTTACTGTAGTAACTTGATAATCTGATGTATAAATCACTATTTCGGCGGTTCTCAATCTATGTTTCTAATCTTTGCGTTTAAACGGTTAACTTGCAAACTTTTGGTTAAAAAAATTGGTTAAATAAATAAATTAATATCGGTGAAATCTGAGAAAAAATTACAAATATATTTGAATACTTTATCCATTTTTATTCAATATTTGAATAGTTGAAAACTACAAATAATTGAGAGCCCTAGTCTAAATACACACTGCAGGTGGACGCAGGGACTGGAGAGACTAAAATGGAAGGGGAAATGTGTGAGAGATGGGAATACAGACAAGCGGCAACAGGGTAGTGAACTGGTTTAAACTAGTTTAATTGATGTAATTATGCTAGTTTCAACTAGTTTGGAGGTAAATGCCTTTGATTCTAATTTGTACTTTCTTTTTACATTAGCACACACCTAAAAGAATTATTTAATATATACTAAATATGTATGTATTGTACATAAAAACCGTTTCGCTTCATTCTACTAAATGTCAAAAGTAAAAATATGATTCATGAAGAAACTGCACGTGAAAGATTTTTTTTTCACTATTTTTTCAGTAATCAGCACCTGAAAAACTATATAAATCACTATTACATAGCAGGCCTGTGTTATTAATTATCATTACTTATATTATTATATTGAAGAAAAGAAGGAATTAAATGTTCTAAATTATGGTTGAAAATATTTTTTTTATACAAACTAAAACATTCACTCGAAGTGAAAACTGGAACTGAACTAATATTTTTTTTATTGAACCGGTACATAAACTGAAATGAAAAAATAATGGTTTGAGGTCTTGCGATAAAGCGAAACTATTTTTTATAAAAAAACAAATTTATCAATATCATTCTACAGTGGATTCTCAGTCGATAAATGTGACTTTCCTCTATCGTTGAGACAAGTTTTCGATCCCTTGTTTATAAAGACTTATTGGCTTTGACGCAAAATATTCTGTCAGTATCGTTTTAATTTCACTAACATTATTAGTATTTCTAAATAATCCTTTAAAGATCTAAATAGATGATAGCCTGATGGTGTTAGATTAGTGCAATGATTCACAATAGAATGTCTTTAATGATTGATGTAGTCGATCCAGTTTTTCAGACTATTTTTCTGTTGTTATTTTCTCGCATTGCCTGAGCAATTCAAAATTAAATATTCCTCATCAAAATTAAATATTCCTCGAAAGTCCCACCATACAATGATATGTTTTTAAGTAATACTGGGTTTGAGGTTGTTTTTATTACCTGTCTCTTTGATAACCATCGCATTTAGCGTTTTTTGTTATCAAGTTATCATGATGCAAAATAAGTATAATTGTTTTCTGTGCAGCCAGTGTCATGATTGCATGGTATCTATATCTCATGTGTCTAATACTTATGGATTTTTTAATGTATCTTTGAATACTCGACAGTGAAATTATTTTTTGAATTGGTATTCGATCCTCACTGACAACTTTACGGATTCCACTTGGAGGTTTGTCACAACATAATTAAATAGGTAAAGCAATGATGATTTTTTGGGATTCAATCAAACTCATACCTGTTAATAATTCGACTTTTAAGCTCGTTGTCATTAAGTGTATGATGTGGACGCGGCGGCGGTGGAGGCAAAGGCGGAGCCGCCCTGGCTTGACCGCTCTCTCTTCTATGAAGTACCAGTCCTGCTGCTCTCTCGACATCTCCACAAGCAATGCTTACACAATGTTGGATCTGAAACCACAAATTAACATATTGAACACATGCTAAATAGTGTTTATAACATTTATTATTTTTAAATACCTCTATAGGACAAGTATTGGGAAACATATCTTGTAAGATGGCACATTGAGCCGGATAGATAGGCGCTGACGGTAAATTTTTACCGCTATCCGAACTCTCCGAATTGGAATGAGATCTAAAATATTATAAATTTATATTAAACAATTAAATAAATTAAACATTCATATGTTACATAATAATAAGTTTTCGATCAAAATATCAGATACGTATACTTTCAATATGATAAACAGTAATCACCTTGGAGCTATAGTCGGTAACATTTCATTCAGACTTTGTAAAGCTAAAGTAAGACGTTCGACCTCGCCGTCTCCGTCGGAGTCTGAAATTCAACAATAATTGTGATCAATTGTAAAAAGTTATTAGAAAACGTAATTAAAAATCATACGTTGACAATCACCATTCGTTGAATTGGCACGTCTAGTTAAATCGGCTTCTAATTCAAAAATCCAAGAACAGACAACTGCCGGATCGATTCCTGCAAACTCGGGAAAATATGCAGACATCATTTCGACGAATCCTATTAAAATGAAAATGTCGTTTAACTATTGTATTTATATATGCGAAATGAGAATATTCTCTAAAATATGATTTACAAAGAATTGAATTTTTTGTTTCTTTACACCCTTTAATAGTCAAGTCAAAGATTTTTATTATTTTTGCGTTTAAAATTTGTATGATGATGTTTACCTGTATACATTTTTAAGAATCTCAGAATTTTTCCTCCCACAATTCCATCTTTAATCAAAGAGAGCAAAGAGTGCATCGCTTTGGTGTTTATAGCAGATTTTTGACATTTAACCACTTCACACTCATTCACGCATCGATGCGTGAAAAATGTATTTGGCGTTAGAACTTTATATTAAAAAAAACTCACCCCACGGAATATTTTTTAACTCTACGCGGCCTTTCATGTGCGTTTGTATCAGATAGTTTTGACCCTTATAAATCAAGCAATAAAACTGACACTTTATGGTCCTAGTATATTTTTTAACACTTCGATTCAAGCTGCGCTTACTACCATGGACTGCGCAAATTATCAAGACAATTTCAACATATTTGCTCATTAATTAGTTAACAAAACGAAAGATGTAAGCTTTAAATACTTTTCTAGAGGATCTATTTAAAATTGCGTATTATAAACCGATTGTAAAATATATATGCGATCTAGTTATATATTTTTATCGTAAAAATGGATTACGAATCTGTATCAACTGTAGCAAATATGAAATAATAATCTGCCCCCATTGAGTCGCGACCCCGCCGCTTGACCAAAAGATACTTTCCAGATGTGTTCCCTCCAACTGTAACCCTACGAAATCCATAAGGTGATTGTGTGTCGTGTTTACAAAAAAAAGGTATGCGAATGGAAAAAAAACTAGAATCGACACACAATACTGTTGTCCGAAATATATGGTTGCATTGTGTTACACCTTGTTTCAAAAATCACAATTATAAGGTATTATTTTTTTATTCGACGAAAAATATTGTGTACACATACATATACATTTCGTTGTTATTTTGTAAAAAAAAAGCAACTTTTAATATTATTTATATTATTCTTATATTGTACAACACACAATGAAAAAGCGATTATTTTTAACCATTTTTTTGAAATAAACCCGAGTGTGAAGTGGTTAATATAAACCTGGAAGGGTCGAATAAACAGGAATGGTGGAAACAGGTGAGTGAATCTATACAATTATATATACATAAATACTATTTTGTTGGCCCAAAATTATAAAAGTTTTGTTTATAAATATGTTAATAGTTGTAAAAAAGAAAATTTTCCAACCTTCAACATCAAAGCTGGGCTCGCGCGATGCTTCTTCCAATATGGAAATAACATACGAGAGCACTATTTCGTCGATCAGGTTCACGTCGGCGCTAGGTATGTTTTTAGTGACGAATTGAAATAAACTCTCTTTTACTAGTGACTCTTGTTGGGCGATCGCACTCATGCTGAAAATAAAATAAAACACTTATTATTGCTAAATGAAGGGGGCGTGTTTCCGGCGAGCGCAAAATCGATGAAAATATCGTACCTCTTGTCGGTGCGTTCGACGCGGCGTGAAGAAGGAGCGACAGGACTGGGACGCCTCAAGTTTTTAAGAGAAACCGATCATAACACGGGCGGCGAGGTGAGGCGCGTCTGCGCTCGCCGCTCACAAAATCGATACCGGCTGCATCGTCGCGACCTGACACTTTGTTCGTCGGTGTTGCCATATCCACGAAAACAATCGCATGCATATCAAATTGGATAATTACGTACATTATTCCTCTTTATTATGTGCATTAATGATGTTCCTATTTTTCAAAATATTGACTGACGCAGACAACCCTTGTCTCTTGTGTGTGACGAGCATCAAGCATATCTAGACTGCAAGCTTAAATTCACTAAACACATCGCGGAACTCAGGTCCAAGAGGTTTGCTGCCATCGCCGTCTAATTTGATCGGTAATCCATAATAAAATATTCAAAATAAAGCTAAAAAAATATAATTAACCTACTCTGGGTGGAAGCAGCGCATACGGGCTCCCAAGAGGACAGAGATTTTCACGGTAGTGGCTCCTCAAACTAGGCATAAGCCACATGTATTTTGTTTTTGTTTCATTGCTCTTTAACCCCATTTTCCTGGCTGATGATTCAATGGCGTTAAAGGCTTCTATTATTGCCTGTTTTGATCTCGCCACCATATCTATGTCATCAGCGCAGGTGAAGATTTGTATGGATTTATTATACACAGTAACCCACTACACTCTCCGTCCTCGGCCAATCTCGGCCAGCTTCGAGAGAGTGTAGAGCAGGCGTAACACTACACAGGTGGCGTTGCTACGCGGTAAAATTTGCATGGGCCGGCAACATTTTAATGCATAGGCAGACAACTTAAGAATTAATTTAAATAAAAATCATATATATTTGCAAAATAATGCAAAATATGTGAAATAAATTATAAAATTGACTCAACAACCTAAATATTGGTGACACATTTTGAGCACTATCACGGAATAAATAAAAAAGATTTAATAGGATCAATAAAATAGGATAGTTACAAACATATCATTTTTTGTCTGCTGCTCATTCTAAATCCTGTCCTTGCACACATGTATCATTACATATACAATTTATTAGGTCATTAGGTATGTCAATGGTGTGAAACGGATTTTTTGGAGAAAAGGGAAATTAGTTCATCTTAAATAAACATTTCTCTGACTGGAAATGTCAGAGAAATGTTTATTTATTATTAATAAATTTTCTTATTTCTATGTGAAAAATATTTTATTAAATACGAGATCAATACAATTGAACAAAATCGGACATTTTGCGATTGAATAGGTATGTCATTTTCATGCATATCTACAATTTTTATAGATTTCTCGCGTAAATGTAATTAAGTATTCTTACATTTCGTAATCCAAATATGGCTCGCATTGGGCCGTAGATCGAACATCGAATGTAATAATGTAAATATAATACAATTTGAATACACTATTATAGGTATTTTTATTTATGTTTTGTTTTTCTGTCGATACATCCTGTTAGTGAAATTTGCTATGGTAATGATTATAAATATTGATTGAAAATATACTTTTAATGAAATGTATTAAGTAGTATGTGATAAACAATTAATTACATAATATTTATATAAAGAAAGAAAACCTAAAGTGATCGCTCCCTCCTTCACCCGTACGTAAATCCGCTATAGGATTTACGCTGTCGACTTTCGCTGTGAACTTGCCATATTAGCAATCGACCATGAAGACGCCCAAAAAATATCATTGCAAGATGCGATTGCAGAATTTGAAAATGTCTAGGCGAAGAAGAATGATATTTAAAACTGTAAGTTTATTATTTTAATTTTTGTAACAAAAAATGGTAAGGGGGGCATTTTGGTAACTTTTGTATACGGGCCATATTTTTCTAATCACGCCACCGTGTGGGGGCCTATTTATTTGTTTATTTATTCATTCATTATGGTCAAAACCTGATGGTACTCTAGTAATACTGACGTGACAGCGCACTGTTGGGTGTTTGGCCGATATGGGCAACCAAAATTATTTTTCCACTTTAGTTGATTCCATAAGTGCTCTTAATCAAATATATAGTATAATACGTGCTAAAAAATACATTACATAAAAGAAACAAAGTTTTTTCGGGCAATAATTTATTTATTTAAAAAAAATATATCTTAAATTGTTAGTCCTAGGAAGAGATTCCATGGTTCCTCGTCTGAAACCAGTTCTTCCTTATCTAACGACTGTTCATTTGTATCTAGATGATAATTATGTTTTACTGGTGTTGAACGGTTTGTTTGTCTTACGAAGTGTAGCTCGGCTGTAAAATATAATATATTTTCGATTTCAGTTCTAAAACTTTTCTTGTCAGCTCTCTCATAATCAAAAATTACCACATAAATGACATTGAAATCATTATTAATAGATTATAATTTATATTAAAAGATCGGAATATAAGCGTCCAAAATAAATATTAGATGATGATATATCTTATTTTATTCTGACCGCTAACCATTTACTATTTATATATTTATAATATATAAATAGTAAATGGTTAGAATTTAGATTGTACTGGTCAGAAATTATATTAAATAGTAAGAATTATATTGACAGATAGGCAAAATCTTTTTTTTTTCAGTTGGCAATAGTGTTGTATAGTGTTGTTATTGCTGTAACGCTGAAAATTGGTACAACTGGTCTATCTATCATTTGCATGTCAGCGGTTCATTATCATTATTGAGGTGCTTTAGGGCCAATTTATTTGGTTGGGTTCGCAACATTGTCAGATGTCAACACAACAAGCCAAGTGTACTCTCTGTTGCCGCTCTGTCGTTATTCCCGCTTTGTTCATCGCTCCGAGTACCTTCGCGTCCTACATATAATTAAACAGATTCATTGAGAGTTATTTATGGGGTGTGTTCATTGTTCTGACCAAGAGTTTAGGTGCAAGCAAGATATTTTATATATTTCTAAGAAAATAATTTATTGTTCATTTGTATTTATAATTGTTATAATATATTTTTTAATTCACATGATCGTCCTATATGTTATTTTTATTCTGACCTTGAATAATATAATTATAACCATTCATTATTTAAATTCTAATCGTCATATTTTAATTCTGACCATTTTATATTTATTCTGACCCTGAATAATATAGTAGCAATGACCAGGCTTCTAATAAAATAATGCTAAAGAAATAATGTTTTTGCAAGAACTTTTTATTACTTCATTTTTTTTTATTTTCAAATACAAAAAGACATGAAATATTTTCAACTAGATTTCTTAGTTAAAATATAATATATTATAATACGTTAAAACATGTTTTGCGATAATTTTTCACTGCTAGGCAACCGTCTAATTGCTTAAGTCTACAGGATGTCTTTGGATCTGACATTTATATGGTTGATTGGCCAATATCAATATGTTAACCTTGGCAATTGACTTAATTTTACACTTTTGTGTATAGCAGCATAATATATATTTGTATGTAATAATTAAGTGATATATCTTATATTAATTATTAAATACAATTACTGGTGTGTATTTCAGCTACTTTTATTTTCATATTTTCTAATTTTCTTTTAATAACTAAAAAGTATGTGTTTCTTTTAAGTCTAAATTATGTAATAACCGTTTTAAAATAAATAAATAGGTTATTATGAAACATTAGGAAAATCTGTAAAGTTATAAAATAATTTTTGATATTAGCTGATTATTTATGTAGCCCTTTTTGGTAGCTCCTAATTTAGCGTCTAATACCTATTTACGCATTACTAGTCGTGCGTTGAAATACGTGCTGTCAGTGTTACTCGTTGGCGGACGTTGTTCGCTCGTCTTTGTGCTACTGGATCCTTTGTCGTCAACATGATTCGAACCATCGTTCTTTTGTTAGCCATTTTCGGCGCACCCGTCAAAGTCTACTCTGAGTCTACCTGTGAGTTACGTCTAATAATTTTTTTTTTAGTTTTGTCCTCGTTGACGTCAGATAAGTCGTATATTATCAGCGTTACAATTTTTCATTATTTACACTTTTTGGAAACCTTTATTAGATTAAAAAAATATATCTTTCATTATTAGTGATGCATTTTTTAAATTTTAAAAGTGTGTCATTCATTTGTGACAAACGCAATATTTATTCTTATTGTGAACTCATTATTGATCATATTCAGTTCATGTGATTATACAATGGACTTTGGTTCGACAATATTTTATATTCAAACAATGATGAGTTAATGTAATGCAATACATTATATCTCGAACTAGAAAATATTGATCTAATATGCGCATTTAATCTGAAAATGCGCCGAGTCATTGATAATTGGCATTGTTTTGTCATTGCGCATTCTGATCGGTTAATAAACAACAAATGATAACCTAAAGAGAACTACACTAACATTTTGTTAATGCATCACTTGTCAGTTTTTTCAAAATAATTTTCCTCGAAGATAAGTAAATATGTGGAATGACGCATTGTCTGTCATGGCCGCCAATTTAGTCCCGAATGCCAGTGCTGCCAGTTGATAAAATCCATAAATAATATATATGGCGGGAGGAATTTTTTAAAACGCAAAAAACGTTTTTTTAATAAATATTTCAAAACACAATTGATAAGTTTTCAATGTTTTTATCAAGGTTTATTGATAAAAGTTATCACAAACTTTGAATTAACTATGTACTACATTTAAGCATTTAATGACGGATTCGGACGAATTAACATAAACGAAAATATTGTGACTAGTTGAACAATATTGTTTTCTGATTATTTGGCTCACAATTCTCCATATAGTTTACAATCGAAAGCTTTTTCGATACTGTCTAAAATTGTTCTATAAATCATAATCGTTTCACTATTGTACCGATTTCTTTCTCGTCAATTATTGTTGAACCAATCTTATTGGATCTTTTTTCGCCTCCCTCTTTTGTTATAAAAATGTATTTTAAAATATTTTAGAATAATATTTACGATTAACCATTTCACGCCTTAAATATTTTTCAAAAATTGTTCCAAAAATCGATATTATTTTCTCCTCTCTTTTTTTTGGGTAAATAATAATATATACAACAGAAAAAAACAATTTTTAAGAATATTTACTCAAAAAACACGTTTTTTAGAGGACAATTAAAAGGAACAATATATATAAAATAATTGTTCCATAAAACGAATTGTTTGTACATTACTGTTGGACAGATTAGGTGCAAGCGAGCATTGATCAGAACAGTGAACACCCCATAAATAACTCTACAACGAATCGTTTTCCGAATAAAAAATCCATAGATTTGCTTTAGATAAATGCACAAACAATTTGTTTTATTGCACAAGTATTTATTTAAATGCACTTGTCTCTTAAAATAATTCCCTGTTAAATGCACACTTTTTTAAAATATACATAATATTAATAAAATTGAACGATAGAAATAATGATTCCTAATACATAATTCCATCTTTGCCGGATTGTTTTAAATTCTGAGAAAGAAAACAAAATACACATTAGAATAATAAAATATTACTAAAATAAATTATCAAACGCATTGTTTTCCATAATTCAACGTATTTTCCTTTGTCTTTATTACTTTGTCGACGACTGGAGTCACTCCGAAACATAATTATCTGAGCATTTATTTTATTACTATATTATAATACATGCGTAATACAACTTATGAAAGTTGATACTTACGCCCATTTTAACACATTGTTTGTGGAACACGTAAAAATACATTTTTTTCCATTGTTGCCGTTATGCAGAACCTGTAAAAATACGTTTTTTGTTGACTGGTGGTGGACATCGTGTAACCTATTTATAGGGGCTATTTTTTTTGTTTACGATTAATTGTAATAAAAATCAATATAGTTCCAGATATATATTTTTTTACGATGTAATGAACTATTCTTTTATTTTATATAGTCAAAACCTTGAAACAGAACACATTTCTGCCAGAATTTTAATAGGCTGGTTTTGTTTTGCAACTCTGTTCAAACCTTTTTTTAATACCTAGATAGGGATGATTCATTGACATGGGTTGGCAGAAGGGATTTTTTGTCTTACTTGTCGCATTGTGATAGTTTTACTTAACTATTATAAATGGTTCTTCAATGGATCTTTATAGGTTGAAAACTTAGTATATGGTGAGTTTAGAATTTAAAATTTTATTAAATTATATTAGATACTTTAGAAGTTATGACGATTTTTTTGCACGCAAATAATTCTGCGTGAGACCTCAATTTTCGCCCACGCCAGGTTAGATATGGCATTGAATTATACCCGCAAACAATGTGTTAATTAGTCATGTCAGAAAATGTGACTTTTCATTTATGCATCCTTTTCCCAGAATTTCAAATCCATTACCAAAATTATATAATTTCTCAGAACTAAAAGAAAAAACTGAAGTAAGATTTTTATTTACTATTTTGTTTATATTGTTTATTTTTAATATCAATAAACCAACAAAAACTAAAATATAAACGAAGGGGGAAGGTAGGTCAAAATTTGCGCCCCGGCACTATTTAATTTAACACTACTCCACTGAAAATACATATATAAAGAGATATTTCACAAAAAATGTAATCAAATCAAATTAATATTTAATAGTAAATATTATTTTTTACTTTAATATTATTATGTATATTAGAATATAATTTCAATAATATTGTACGCGCCTCTGACTGACCTCGCTGTAGTTTTACAATGTGTACAATATGATGTACCTTAAAAAATCGTACTTTTCTGAATTTTGTCACTGGAGATGTAATTTATTTAAAGATAAAATTGATAGTTTTTATTTCAAGTTAAAATTAATATTTAACTTATATTTTGTTATTTATTTTTTAATTATTAACTTATATTTTGCAAAGACTTCATTTTACATCATGAATACGGCTACTTATTAAAAATATATTTTTATTTTCATGCCAAACTGTACATTGTATATATACATTTAAATGACATGTTCTCATAAATTCCAGGTGTCGTCAATGTTAACACAGATATACCAGAGGATTGGATCTTAAAGGACAAACCTAATGAATTTTGCGTATCAAAAATGCACACACAAATTAAAACAGAAGTAGAAGCTTCTCTCACGTATCTCGCATTCGCCAGTCACTTTTCTAAAGACACTGTACGTCCGATAACTTTGAATCGATCATCAATATTTCAATTTTGCACCATATTACAGATTTTATGCTTCAGGTGAATCGTCCAGGTTTTGCTAAATTATTCTTCGATGCTGCTTCCGAGGAGCGTCACCATGCCAAGCTTCTCATCGAATACTTGATGATGCGCGGTTCTTTTGGCAAGAAAGACTTATTAAATGCAACCGAAACCAAAAACTTGTTTATTCAAACCAAAAATGGACGTCAACTCTTGGTAGCCAGAGATTGGACTGTCACCAATATAATCAGACAAGCTTTGCTTTTGGAGAACGAAGTGACTAAGAGCATCAATGGAGTGATTAACGCTTGCGAAAAAGATTTTAATGTCAGTATTTTATTTGTTTAAATTAAGATGAATTTGTAGATATGACTAATGTTTTTTATTGTATAGCTTGCCGATTATATGTCTGGTGACTTCTTGCTCGAGCAATATCAAGGAATGAGGGACTTGGCCGGCAAATTGAGCACGCTCAACAAACTAGATAAGAGCGAAATCGGATTGTTCATCATCGACAAGAAACTCTTAAATGGTGAAGTTTTGTAAAATTAAGAATATATGTGATATAGTGTGACATTCTTATTAAAATACGTATATTATATACTCGTATTAGTTTTGTATATTTTATTGATTTAGCTTTGTATAGATTACATGTCACAATTTTGATATTCTCCATCAATACTTTTATTTTGTTTGTTTACATATATGCACATGATATCATCCTGAACAAATAGTTTCTAATTATGATAGTTTCCTTTCTTGTATGATTAATGCGAATTATCAAAGTGAATGTAAATAGTGTATGAAATAAAGGCATGGAACTATATTTTGATCGTTGTCTTATTTTTGAGAGAGTCATAACATTGTGACGTTTATCAATTTCCTTCTGGACTTTAACCGTGAGTAACACAATGGAGCTGTGTTACATTGTGGACGAGTTACCAAGCACGGTTTATGTGTTGATAATATTAAATTATCTCAACGAGGCATCTGAAACGATAATCAGGCATGTTCAATTAGATAAAGAACAGCTAAAATTTGATATGTTGCTATGGAATTGAAATACAATCAAATGATGTTGATTAGTGAATTGTAGAGCAGCAATTTGTATCCAAAGGTGGCCTACATCAAAGGAACTTTAACATCCATGAGATTGTCACATATCACTTCCTTGGAAAAAGATCGTCTCGAAGCAGCTATTATGTATTCAACATTTAGTTACATATTAGTTAAAAGGTTGGAGATTATCCATTGGCCATGGCAACACTTTAAATTATAAATGACTACACTTACAGTCGAGAACTTTTTTTTTATTTGCTTTTGTAAGCCATGAGTACGAAATTCTCTGATGAAAAAGTAGATTTTGTCAATTATATTTTATTTACACATATTGTTTCAACTAAAGATGGTTTTTTTTAAATGTAAGGCTAAAATTGTTTTATCTTAGGTTATATTTTATTCACATTCTAAAAGTACGTCTGATATTCGAGTTTATCTTAACCCCAAATATGGTAAACCATTTGCATTTGACATTCATGCTAACTAAAATTATCTAGCTTATTGCTTACTGAGAAAATCGAGTTTATTATGTATTGAGTAAATCAACATTTTACCTTTGTGACGTTTGAATAAGAATTATAACAATCCTGCTTATTTTCAATCTATTTATTCCATATTGTAAAATCATACAGATACTTAACATCGTTTATTTATTTTTTCAAAATTATGGTTTCATTTTCCTGAATTTATTGATGTTTCGATACCTGGGAATGTTTATCTTGTATTTTATATTGAATCTAGAAATTAAACTTAAAATATTTTGCAGTTTGACGCCGATCAAAATATTGTTGATAACATCAGGTACGTATTTGCTTTTAGCATTCAACTAGTAGGAACTTGTCTAGTCAAAGACTACCAAAATACAGCTGTTCTTTTGCTTACTAGATTACGAATAGATAAGATTTCTTTTGAACCTCAGCAACATTAAAATATATTGTCTATAATAAAATGTTCATCATTTGAAATTTTAAAAATAATATTGCTCATTTTACCATATTCAAATTTATTTATATAATTTTTTTCACAAATATTTCAACGGTAAATGCTAAAAAAGAACCAATATAAGATTGGCAATTAGCTAATAACTAACAATCGACCGATTTTAAATTATAGAAAAAATTTAATTTGCAGGATGAGTAGAACCAGGGTAAAGTTCTGGCAAGTGCGGATATTAGAATAAAATGTGAGGCCCCTCCTTTTCAAATAAGGGTTATGTAACGAATAAAAAACTTATTCAATAATATATAAAATACACTAATATAGTATTGTAATTCCAAATAAATTTTCAAATAATTACAATATAAACAGTTCGACATTTTGATTCATCAAAATTACAAGCCTGCAAAAAAAATCTTTTGTAATTTTCAATATCAAAGTAATACATTCTAGAACTATATATTACATAGCTAACTTTAAAAAGGGACTCGATATAAAAAGTTTTCGAATCACTGCTAACAATCATTGTGTGTTGGAATTTGAAATGTCTATTATTTCCGAAACGTGGACTGTCAAAATAAAACACTAGATCGAACATGTTAATCTTAATAAGCCATAGTTTTTTGTATATTTTCTTTATTGCGACGAAGATAAACGTTAAGGAATGATTCATAGAGACACATTCAAGTTGTTCTGGCCCTTGTTTATTTTACACAAAGGATTCCAAGGGCCCCGCAAAAATTAAAGTGGAGTTTTGGTGGAGTGCGAGGTTGGCGTTGTCAAGGTACACGAATTTTACAGATACTCAAAGTCTGAGATGACAAAACCAACCACAGAATTCGCACAATTTTGATTTCATCATGTTTTTTTATGAGAATGAAATGTCGTTATATAAATTGCAATTTCATATTTTGTGATAAAAATAATATTTAGATGTTTTTATTAATTTTTATTGTGTATGCTCAGAGCCGGCCCTGCGTTTTTTTACTTGTAGTAAATTGAAGGTACCGTAAAAAATACAAGTTCAGTAAATGTTGAATTCCGTAGTTTTTAGGGATATTTTGGTAACTTTATTTATGCTCAATTATCATTTAAGAATATGTGCAATGTATGTTGCAGTGCCGAATGTGTCTACCAAGTATTTTCTTTCGATATAATTTCAGCCCGAAATAAGTTCAATCCATTTTATTCTGCGACATGTATGTATTACGAAGCCTTTCTCATTGACTGTCGTTAAGTTCAATTTCATTGTTTTCATCTATATCTCATAAACATCTAATTCAGTGTCTGATGTCTTTGTTTATATGGGCTATTCATAGTAGTTATTTAAAATCTTTATAAGCAATAATAGCCTTACTCAATTAGAGTAAAAATAGATATCCACTGTTCTACTAGTCACATTTATGTAGATCACAATGACAATCTTAGCTTTAGAGTGATAGGACGGTTGTATGTTGTATGACGACTCTCACTCCCCTGGTGCATTTGGTGTATTACAGTTTTGAGCTCTAGATAAGAGTATCTCGAAAAAGCTTATAACCTTTGTATATACGTGGGTTATACAAAATAAACAACTATTTACTTAATACTGATAACATGCTTTGTTTATTATATAAATACAAACAGACGTACGACTTCTACAATAGATATATCAATTACGTGCTGAGTTGTAGTAACAATTCCGATAATATGATTAATATCTAAGTAATAGATTATGGAGATAAAACTCAGATTAATGTTATATATTTAAAAGATTTTATTTTACAGATAATTAATACAAATTATTAAATAAATCACTTTAACAACATTGTTATTGAATGTGAAATATTGTTTTAAAACCAAATAATTTCCATTAGGTATTTGTACTTTCAATAAATAACACATAAATAAATATTAAATTAACTCTTATCAACAATAAAACATAACAAATATCCGAATCAAGGGATGTTATTATTTTGATTGATAATCAGAATAGTACTATGTAGTTACATTAAAGAGATTGAATATCACAATATAACTACTACATAATAATATGTGTATGCTCTAATTTTTATTGTCAATCATAAAGCAAACAATCCAGATTAAGCATTATAGATACAGAATTGACTAAGTATTATATTAATGCTTAGGTGCAATGTTGAGGTTCGATATTATAGACTGAACTACGTCCATAGAAGTATGTTTTCCGTTCAAGTCAGGCGTGTGGATTAAATCAGTACTGATGGTCTTTAAGATGGCTCCGGCGATCAATTCGGCGTGATAGTGATGTCCAAGATGCTCCAGCATGTCTACGGATGCGTTTAGCATGGCGATGGGGTTAGCAATGTTCTTTCCGGCGATGGCCGTACCTAAGAAAATATACATAAAAAAATTAAATACAATATAAATTTATATAAAAAATATATTAAACAATTCTTTACCAGTGTTTCTGGTTCCAGGCTCGAATACGGCATAGTTGTCGCCATAATTACGACCAGAGAGTAGACCAGCTCCTCCGACCAAGCCACAAACGACGTTGGATACTATGGTGCCATAGAGATTTGTCATGATCATCACGTCGAATTGATGAGGTCTAAAAAATTATATTTTTTTAAATGGTTTGAAATAATTATTTATAGCAGTTTTTCAATGTTTGGGTTTTGAAATTATATTATAATAAGTTGTGAAATTTTTTTATAGTCCCAATCTATCTTCCATTCTCTTATTCGTTTATCTGTTCTTATACGCTATTTATTTTTTAATAGTTAACATACCTAGAAACGAGCTGCATACAACAGTTATCGATGATCATGTCGTTGTGCTCAATTTCAGGGTATTCTTTGGCTAATTTGCGAGACGTTTCTAAAAACAAGCCATCGGACAATTTCATAATGTTGGCTTTGTGTATAGTTGTGACCTGAAAATGAGTTTAAGTTGTAAATTTCATTTTATTTATTTTCAAGTGTACAAAATACATAACACAACCTTCTTGCGACCATTTTTCTTTGCGAATTCGAAGGCGTATCTAGCGACACGTTCCGAATTTTCAGCAGTTACAACCTTCATGGATTCAACTACTCCTCTGACGGACTCGTGCTCTAACATAGCATATTCGCCTTCAGTATTTTGCCTAAAAAATAAAAATAGATAAAGAATGGCAAATAGGTACTACCTTGTAAATCCTGATTTATAAAATATTTATACAATTCGCTGATAAATGTATATAAAATGATAATAATAATATAGACCCCGAACAAATTAAAAAACCGACAATCGGCGATAAATAAAACAACATACCTAGCTAAAGCTATAATAGATGGTACATTAATATTACATAAAGAGAAAACTCTCCATAAAAAGACGACATTATACTTCTACAGCTTACAGTACTTGCTATTAACCTGTTAAACATAGTTTATAGTATACTTTCAAATATCATATTATAGACTGACTAAATATACAGAAGAAAATATTGTGAATTTCGCCCTGAAAGATTAACGAATGATGAAGTTACCAAAATATAACTTTAATAATCAAGCTGCAAATGACACAACTTAATCAATGAATCTCATGTAAATGATTGAACTGTCTATGTCATATATCATATTCAAAGTACAGATTTAGACCGATATCTCGAAAGGATTAAGAACCCAAAGCGGATTAGGGGCGAACTGAATAATCGCTTTAACCACTTCCCCGTGAAGTACTTTTTAAAAATAAACCAAAAATATCTGGTACAGACCCACTATTTCTTATGCAGCTGAATAAAAAAATGCAGCCATTGTAAAACAAATAAAAACATTAGTGCAAATTTAATTTTCAAAAAAAAATGGTTATGACTTTCTCGAAAAATTTGATGATGTTTGAAATGAGAATTCACAAAATACAAATTTCTGAGTTAGCTCAAGCATGACTGGGAAGGGGTTAATAAACACATTACCAATGGCAAGCCAATATTTTGGTTTTATGGCTTAAATTTAAAAATAAATGAAAAAAAATATTTGAAAGTATGTTTAAACATTGACTTTTTAAAATCTTGTTAATTTAAAATATTTGTGAAGTGTTTATATAAATCAATAAAATTATGATATTTTGATGAATATCATTATTTTTATTGACATCTTCAAATACCTTAAATGCAAAAAATGAATACAAATCGATAAATAATTACAATTTTATTTACTTTTCCGTAAATCTAGTGTTGAAGATATTGTCTATGGTGCTTTTTTGAAACCAAATTCTTGAATAGATATTGTATTATTTTTGATTAAATTTTTTTTAATTAATTTTTAAAGATATTGTTTATTGTACTTTTTTGAAACCAATTTTTAAATATGTATTGTATTTTCTGTTATTATGTTTTATATAAATACATTTTATTTTTTATAAAATTAGTTTTTTTAATAATAAATATTTTTTATAATTTTTACTTTTTAAAAATACCTACAAAATTCGCCGTTGAAAAATCATGTTTTAAAATAATAATATATAAAGAGCGCCAAAAATAATTTTTGCCCCGGGTGACCAACAAGCTGGATCATTGTATATGCATAAAATTTTCTGTTATCGGAATTTTTTTTAAAATAATTTGTCCAACATACATACACTAATTTAATAAGTTTATTCTTCCACTCTAGCAATAATTACTGATTAGTAAAAATAATGTAATAATGTACACTATTTTTACACAACTCCTCTCTTTTACAAATCGATAGGACTCCTTGCAAGACCAAAGATTCAGAAAAGATTTATGAGATACCTTTATATGAGAGGTTTTGATTAATATTTTGTCTTTCCTCCTTGTCTTTTTATTAAGAGCTAATCTTTAGGTTTCGGAACATCTTCAAGCAATGCAACTTTTCATGCTGGTTTTGGCAAGGACATCTGCACTTGTTAACTCGCCGATGGCGGTAGTCATCCAGCTTTTTAATACGCTGGCACTTTACATATATATCTGTTTAATGTCGTCTAATTTTAGTATTTTATAATTATTATTTAATTTTGTTTTCGACCATTGTGATGGTCGTATTTTAATAAATAAATAAATGTTGAGCAAGATTCAAAATAATATTAATTATACTTACTTTGAAAAGAAAAAAGTTAATAATAAAAAAACATCAAAATTAGCAGTAAAAAGATGGAACTTGGTCTTATAAAATAACACTAAAAATATAATACAAACCTAATAATGACTATGTCCACGTTATCGTGTCGGCTCGGAACGCCGGTGTAAGACCGACAATGCAACAAATTAACGTATAAGTCTAATTCGTTACGCAAAGCTACGTTCCTAGACAAGACTCCGGCTAATTCGCTCTTTGTTTCGATGTTTCCTTTAATGCCGACTCCGTTCCTTTTGATCGTGGTAATGGCGTATTCTAAATCGTCGTTGTTCTCGGCGTCCGGATTGATATCGACGACTTCGAAATCGACGGGAGCGCCTACAATTCTGCACAATACAAATATTGGTATTCGCAAGTGAATCGTTGAACGAAATAAATAAAATTTGTTTTAGATACCTGAATATTTCTTTGACGTATCCCATAAGTTCGGGACCGATTCCGCCGCCGGGCAGCATAGTGACGGCATGACGTCCTCCGTATTCAGCGATAGGAATGTTCGCCTGACGACGAATCACAGGGGTCTTGTGTTGCTGATCGAAATCGGATAGAGCTACGGCTGCTGCGTAGCCCCTTCTGCCTCCGACGGTCGTCGTAGCCGTCCTCAATGCCGTCCACAGCGACATATCTGTTCAAGGGCAGTATTTTTAAATCATTTATGTAACATTATGAGAACAATTATGACATATGTCACTTTATAATTTTATTTTAGTTCATATTTGGAAAAATAATATATCTGTTACATCTAGACTATCCGCGTAATATAATTATTGTATTATAAATAGGGTGTATTTATTAAAAATTAAGCGAAAAAGACAGCTTACTGAATATTTTTAGCGTAAAAGAATTACGCTATTGAATAACAGCTCGACCTCACAATTTTCAGTGTTGCTAGTGTGATAATATTTTTATTTTACTATAATTATTTTAGGCATATAAAATAATGCAAAATTAAATAAATTTAATAAAATTATTACATTGAATAAAAAGTTGAGTTTTTTTACATATATTCTATGTTTATATCAAAAGTTGACATAAGATAATGAATAGTCTACAAATAAAGTTCTTCTAATTCGTCTTTCAAAAACTTCAGACCTTTCCTCGATTTTATTTGTTCTTACTGTGTGAAAAATAAATTCCTTTTTTAAATTTATTGCATTAGTGTAATCACGAATGCTTATAGTTTTACCTCTGGTATTTATAAGCACTTATGCTATTTAACCTTCAAATTTTGTTATAAATTTAATATTTAACAATATGTATTCTTTAGTTCAATGAATAGTTTATCTGACAGGGATTTTTGCACCCCTCTGGGTACGTTAATAATCAAAATAAGTAAGCACTATATGCACATGATAACCGATTATTTTTGGCATGTGGTTGCGTCAAGACAACTTGCGCAACTTGCCACAAATTGGATGCAACGTTGGATGTTTTGCGTGAAAAGTTCTCATGTTGTATTATTTAACGTTTTGTAGGGTTATGCTAAGAGCCGTGTTTATGCCGACAAACCCAAGCGTTTAAGCACTTAAAAACCAAGAAGCGCCAAATTATAGTTGGGATACCGCCTGAAATATACGGAGAAGTCATCTAAAATTACATTGAAAGAATCGTCTGCCATTTAATTGATATTATTTTTCATAAATAATGAAGTACATGAAATGTTAGATTTCTTAAAAATATCCGAAGATATTCTTATATTTATGTGTGTATTTTATTTGTTATAAAGTTTGGAAACTAAAGTTGAATCAACCTTTATATTTAATATTTTGCTCTGGAAGAATAGAGACCCACACACGCTGCGACTATTATCAACGGTGCAGCGCGCGGCGAAGCGTGTTTGGGCGCTTTAGCATTCGGAGCGTCCATTTTGCGTCGCCATGTTGGATTTGTCGGACATGTTTGGTCGCCATGTTTAGTCGGGCGCACTTTATAAACATTGCGAATTGAAGCTGTCGGGGGGCGGCGCGGCCGGGCGTCTGGGCGCAGGCCGCTCCCTCGCGGGGCGCAACACCCACGGTAAGCCACCTTCGCGCTCGTCGTCGCTCGCGTACCTTCTGTGCCGGCACCGGCGCCAGGCGACTGTTTACAGCCAACTGTGCCCTTTTCTTTCTCGAGGGCTCACTCCCGGGGGCGCCGGCACTCTCTCGTTCGCCCTAAAATATATATTTATTCCTCGCGTGTATCTTCCTATTTTAGCACAAAACTTTTGATGCTATATAGTCGGTTACCTATTACTTTTTTAATATTTAGAAACTGTATTCTTTATTATTATATCGGTATCGATATGATAATGGATCAACTTTTGAATAAATAAACACCCTATCTTTGGAGCTTATTTAAAAGGCTATTTTGAAAGTCATTATTTATTATTCTAAGCTTTAGTTTTTGCGAGTAGATACTATTTCTGTAGAAAATATGTAGATTTCTATATAAACTGGATACGGAACCTATGCCTATGTATGAATATCTATTCTAGTTGCTAATCTTAAAATCATTCTCTATGCATAATTTAGTTTTAGATGCTTTCTGGACTAATTATATCGAGTTGTAAACATATAACAGGCTTCGATCGAAGAAAGCTGTTATTTAAAGGTGCAATTTTAGGAGTTCTCAATTAAACAATATCAAGTCTCAATAAATTAATTAATAAGACTGCAAACCCAACAAAATGTTTTGTTCACAACTTATAAAATAAAAAATACTATATGTATTTGTAAATTCGAAACAAATTGAAAAATATTTTTTTCTACTGTATTTCTTAATTCAATGCAAAAATTTACAAAATTCATTTATTTTATTTTTCAGGGCTAAAGAAAGTATTCACATAATTTCTTATTTTTCCTACCGTATAAAGAAGAGGAATTAGCCGACTCGTTTCCACGAATTGTAAAAATAGATTATAGAATGAAGAATCAGAGATATTGATGTATAAGTCAATCAGTAGAGACTTTTGTTAATTTGGTAATTGATAAATTCTAAAAGAGAGACTGTATTTCGAAGCACCATTGTACTAAACTTTTGTCCCAACATTATTACAAAGGCTGTTAACGTCTAATGTACAAATTTATAGCAATGACCGGAGATTAGTTCTAATTCATTCAGTTTAAATATTATATCTTTTTGATATATTAAATAATAACACTTATCTGAAACATCATCAGGTTTTCCGGGTCAGAATTTATATTAAATATTAAGGTTTATGCTGACACATGGTCAGATTCAATTTTTCGGCTGGCACTAGTGTTTTCGTATAAGATTGGTACAACTGTTCGACTGCAACGCCTGTATCTGTCATTAATATCTTGGAAGTTCTGACAATACATATTGATTAATTAATTTTTCTTTTTTTAATACTACTTAATTTCATTAAACAATTGTTCAAAAGGCAAAGATGCATATATGAGTACCACGATTGGAATGAGATAATTGTGCCAGCACGTTACTTTATTCTGACCATTATTATTTTTATTCTGACTGGTGCTAATAAAATTCTGATATATTTGATTTTACGTGTTTTTAAATCAGCATTTATTGTAACGATTCATAGTACACGTTGCATCGATTACTAGTTTTAGTTTCTAGATTATATATGTATGTATGTTATTTTTTAAAGGCTTGTATTTTTCTGGTCAGATTTATATTAACCCTTTCCGCTCGTAAGGTGCGTGAGACGCACCAGCGCTTGGCTCTATATTACTTGTAGGGTGCATCAGGTGCACCATTTTAATTAATGAAATATAACGTCGAGTTTTGGGTATTTCCTGTGCATGTTTTGAATGGCGTTTTTGCAGTGTTGTAGACAAGAGTTTCAAGAAGCATATTTTATCAAAAAAATATCATATTTACTTGAATCAAGCCGGGGAAAGCTCATTTATCGCGATAAGTCGAGGTTTTTTTGATGACTAAATTTAAATGCAGATGTGCCGTAGATTTCTCCCAAAGGCAATGGTTGGCGATCGTCCTTCGGTAGACATGCGTCGGTGACGTTTTTATTGCGTATTGGGTTTTCTACAGTCTCGGGTGTCCATAATTTGTGTCTAAGTAAGACTATAGTGATTAATAATTTTGTTTTAATTACTTATTTTTCCATTTTTTTAATTTTATTGTGATTTTATTTTTTTAAATTTTATTGTAAAAAAAACAGTGCTATCGCTGAATATAGTGATTGTAATGATAATATGTTTTGTAATGATAGTGATGGGGAGGATTTCATGTTTGATTTTTCATCTTCCAATGATGATAGTAAAGAATTAATGTCGAAATTAGGCCTTTTACCTTGAATCGAAGATGGAATACAGGCAATTAAAATAATAGCGAGGAAGAAACGATACCTCAATCAAATCGCACCACATCAGAAAATTGGAGAATAATAACTAGTAATGACAATGTACATTATAAATAGCAATATTTCCACCAAGTGATAAATGTCCTGGGCTCCAAGTTCCCACAAACTGTATACAATCTATTGATTATTTTCAATTATTTTACACTGATGAGTTGGTATACTAATAGAACTTGGGGATTTACGAAAAATTTAAAAATAATATTTTTCTATATTTGTTTCTTTAATTTATAATAAATTAATATCCCACATATTATTAAACGTAGTGTCTTTTTTCGTGCATCACTTTGTTTATTTTTATATAAAAATATGCTATTTAAGCATTATTAGCTCGAATATATAACATCACAAACAAATATGTACCATAAAGTTACTCATTAAAAGTTTTGTCTATTTTTAATTAAGAAATATATAAAATAATATGACATTAACTCTGCAACGTTTCATTTGATCTTCGATGGGACGTATTTTAGTTTTTAAAAATATACCTAACATCAGTTTATATAAACATAGATATACCATGTAGATTTTTTAATTGTTGTAAAACGGTACAATTTTGTATTTCTGCAAGCGATGTAAGCTTTCTTCGTTCGCAGGTAGATACGTATATCTAAAACTGAGCGGCATGTCTTTGTTGTTTGTGTATATTTACTTATTTATGGTTAAAATCTTTTTTGGTCCTATAAATGTTTTAAAATGGGTGGTCGCCCTATTGTGTTAATTTATTGCTATGGATTGTTAGAGAGAACCAAAAAAAATTAAAATGTAATTTAGAGAAATGTAAGTATTTGTTCGGATTTCTTCGTTTTTGGTATTAGTTTATTCATATTTATGCTCTACATATATAATTTTAATTTTTAAAAAGAATTTAACATTTTCCATTTTTCCCGAGCTGGCGACATACCTAGTACTTAAACGATTACGAGCGCAAAGGGTTAAGAGGTTAGAATACATCGGCCTGCCGGAATAAATATTAAATGGTCATAATTCATATTTGTTACAATTATTTTGACAGATGGTCAGGATCATCCTTTTCAGTTGCCAATATTGTTATCGCATAATGTTGTTATTGATCTATCGTCGGAGATTGGTAAAACTGGTCGATCTATCATTCGCATATTGGCGGTTCATTATCCATATCAAGCAGATTCGTTGAGACTCATTCATGGGGTACTCAATGTTCTGCCCAACGCCGCTCGCACCTAACCTGTCCAACAGTTTACGTACGTTTGAGATATTTTATAAGATATTTCTAAAATAAATAATTTATTGTCCAGTTTTATTTATAAATATTATATTTTTTTAATTCACATGATTGTCCTATACTTTTATATTAACCATTTGATATTTATTCTGACCTTGAATAATTTAATTATGACCAGGCTGTTAATATTATTCTGACCATTGAGGTTTGATTTTTATTCTGATCCAAAGTGAATTTAAATTCTGACCATTTAATTTGTTGCTTTTTTTTAAAGTAAAAAATAAACCCGGCTATGAAAATTGTCCGGTATTTTTTGAAATAATAGTAATGTGGATTCTATTGCTGTAATTGTCTCTTTGTTCGTCTTTTTAAACGCGTCATTTCACAGCAATTACAATTTATAAAAATAATTTCGCCATTAAGATTTCACTAGTTTATTTATATGCAATGCTGTATTTATATGTAATGTTATTACTTTTCTTTCTTATAGCATGAGCAATTACGAAATTATTAAATAATTAATTTAGGCTGCGGTCACACTAAATCCGAAATTCATTTAGCTTCCGAGGATGAATACTAGTTTTCTACTAGCTTTCACCGGTGACTAGTACTCTTTTAGAAATAGATTCAATGAAATAACCGGTAAACGAAATATATTTATACCATAAATAAAACATCAGATCAGTGACGATTGAAATAATATATTATTTATTACTTCACTCGCGGTTTTAAACATGGCTAAATTTTGTTACCAATTTTTTTTGTCCAATTTCGTAATTTCGTCCAAATTACGAATGTAAATAGGTATATCCGTAGTGGAATATACAAATCACAAACATGATAATAATTATGCAGCTAATTCGTGAATGATTTTTTCCAAACGATTTTGCAAAATAAATAAAATATCAATATTATAGAGATACACTCGCATCGATCAACTGAGAGTTCATTTTATGAAAATATTTACTATGTTTCAATATTCCTGGAAAAAATAAAACTTTCTAGGATCCAAAAACAATAAAGAATGACGAATGTGTTGTGCTAAATTTAAATGGGTAAGAGCTGTAACAACAATGTTAAATGCTCCCCAAAAGTTGATTTTAATACTGACCCTCTACGGCAGGTCTCGGCAACCTTTTTTGGCTTCGGGTCAAAATAATTAATATGTGACTATTAAAAAGAATATTCTTGTCAGTGAATATTTTTGGTCCTAACAACCATATATGTGGTCTAGTCGTGACATCGTAACACGTTGAAAAAATTATATTTGCAGAACTGAAATGGGTCACTTCAAATCACCAAACGGGTCACTTGGTGACCCGCGGGTCATAGGTTGCCGAGCCCTGCTCTACGGTTCTCTAGGGCATAGTTTCTTAACCAGTGGTCCACGAAGATTTTTGGGTGGGCCGCAACTAATAAAATTAATATCACATCTGTTCTGTATTCGTTTGTATTTGCATAGGGCTATTTAGAAATCGTTGTAAATAGCCCTATAGGAATTCTGGAAGATCTATAAATAATACTGAAAACTCATATAATAATTGATTTTTATTATTTCAATAAACAATCGAATTTTATGCTGTATTTTATGGATTTTTAAAATATATTTCTTGTTACTGACTGTTTTAGTAAACTTAAATATGTTTATATTAGCATACTGTGTTGCAAACTTAATTGTTTTGAATAAAAAATCCATTATATAAATATTTATTATTTTATTCCAATGTTGATGGTCCGCAAAACATTTTTTGATTTTTTTGGTGGTCCGTGGATGTAGAAAGGTTAAGAAACTATGCTCTAGGGGACCACGGATCTGTTTAAGAAACACTGTTACAGACACTCGTGTAACTCGCGCGAAAACCACCTATCTGAATTGTTTCAAATCTTTGATATTATTGTAATAACATTATTTATCGTAACCTTGCTGTATTTTGAGATGTATTCACTTCCAGTAGTCTTACAATTTTTCAGCAGCTCCAAGTCATTTTTAGTGAATTTCTCAATAATTATGTAATAAAAGTAGGTAATTAAGTAATATAAGTAGGGAAAAAAATCAGGTTTTAATATATATATATTTATAAATAGAGGTTTAAATTACGATGACTCTTTATTTGACAAATTAATTTTAAAATTTAAGTATGATACTAAGAAAAAAAGGTAGATAATTTTTTACAAATTTCACAATAATAAGTTGTTTATTATTTTCTTTTGTGGTCCTCAAATTCTGATTATGATCTGTTTAAATATGTACATATTTAAAAAGAGAACCTTGATCGGAATAAAATATTCGATCAAAAAATGCATTCTGGAACATAATTCATTCTCATATTTATGATAACCCTAAAGAATGTCACTTTTAAGGGTTTTTCTATTTGTTCTCAAGTTTCAATATAACCATTGAAATGTAAGTTTAGTTTAAATAATAATGAATTACTTCAGAAATATACAAGATGTTCACGGCGGTACGTCACGACTATTGTATCAAGCACTGCTGCATCTGCTGAGCAATCTTAGGTAGACCATTTTTTATTAATCTCAGATGTTGAATGTCATAGAATCAAAAATTTGTTTTGTTTTAAGCCATTACCTGATGTTTCTGAAATAAAAAAAAACAACAAAATAGATATAAATTATTTAAAAAACAGCTTGAAAAAAATACCAAGTCCACCTCACATGAGAGTTCAAAGGGTTAAATGATTAGATTTTCCAGAGACTTATGGCTTAACTTTTTTATTGAAATAAAATATGAGCTTACGTGTCAAATATATTTATTCATAATTTACATCTACTAAATTATATTACGTTCTCGTTACATATAAATAAAAAAAATTATACAACATTGCAGATTATGTATTTTTCGTTAGACCTACGTATCACCGCGATCGAGTACGTCTGCGCGAATAATATCAATCGGGTCGAGTCGCCGATCGGAAGACAGTTCACTCCGGCATCGGCTCTATCAGTATTTCGAAAGGCGGCGGTTTTTTTAAGTGCGGGTGGTGGGTCTTTATGTGCGCCTTGAGCGCCGAAGACTGCTGATAGGGCGAGCCGCACGTAGAGCACACGTAGGGCCGCTCCCCCGTGTGCGTCCGAACGTGCGAGACCATGTCGCTCTTCTGAGTGAACGCCCTCCCGCAGTGGGTACACTCGAAAGGTTTCTCGCCCGTGTGCGTCCGTCTGTGGTTCTTGAGAGTGCCGAGCGCCGTGAAGCGTAGCGGGCAGAGGTCGCATGCGTACGGCCTCTCGCCCGAGTGGATCCTCCTGTGCTTGACGAGCGAGCTAGAGGTGGTGAAGCCGGTGCCGCATGTGTCGCACACAAACGGGTGCTCGCCCGTGTGCTTGCGCAGATGCGCGTCCAGCTCTCCCTTGGAGACGAACTTGGCGAGACACGTCGGACAGCCGAACGGCTTGGTGGCGGAGTGCCTCATCAGGTGCTGCTTCAAGTTGGTGTTCTGCGAGAATCCCTTGCCGCATATGGAGCACAGATATGGTTTTTCGCCGCTGTGCGTCCGCAGGTGGTCTTTGAGAGTAGAGAGCATGTTGAAGCCTTTGTCGCAGTGTGGACACTGGTGGCGTTTCTTGCCTGTGTGGTTGTTCATGTGCAGGATGAGCTGATCGGGGCGGGTGAAGGCGCGGTGGCACAGCGTACACTTGTTGGCCTTCTCTTCGTTGTGCGTCAGCAGGTGCTGCTTGAGGTTTTTTCTCTTGGTGAATGCTTTTCCGCAGAGGGTGCACGAGAAGTGCGTCTGTCCTTTGGGCAGGGGGCCGGAGTGCTTGGTCATGTGGGCGGCGTACGAGTGCTGGTTTTCATACTGGAGGTCGCATGCGGCGCACTTGTACATGACTTGGAGCACGAGCCTTGTCTCTCCCTCGCCGCTGTCCGCACGCTCCTCTTTGATGGTGGCGACAGCACCGCTCGCCCCGGGCGCGTCCGGGACTCGCTCGTCGTCCGTCTCTTCTTCGCTGTCCTCCTCGTCGAAGGAGGTGGCGTTCTTGCGCTTGGGCAGTTTGTCTCGGTGGCACGCTCTCAGGTGCTTGGCCATCGACGCTTTGTTAGGGGCGTCGACGCCGCAGTACCGGCAGTCGTACTTGACGACAGCTTTGAGCGAAATGGCGTTCATGACGGCGTCGACGTCCACGACGGCATGGACGCGCTGCAGGTGCTTGCGCAAGTGGTCGCGCCGAGCGAATGCGCGCTCGCACTCGCTGCAACGCAGACCTTCGCCCTGGTGCGCGGCCATGTGCCGCTTGAGCGACTTGCCGTTCGAGTAGGACTTGCCGCAGAGGGCGCACGGATGCGGCTTGGGCTTGCGGACGTCCTCGTCGTCGACGCTGGTGGTCGCCTTCTCGTGCAACTGCGTCTCCGGTTCCACCTTGAACATGAAGAAGTCTTCGTCGTAGTCGCGGTCGCTAGCCTCGTACGCCGGCATCGCGTCCGCCGGCAGCTCGTCCTTGACGACGGCGCGCGACATGAGCGCCTCGGCCGAGCGCTCCGCCATGTATTGGTGGTAGAGCGAGTCGGAGCGCTCGCAAAGCCGGCGGAAGGCCACGGCCGTGTCGAGCGAGGCGGCGCACCTGTCGCACAGCTGACGCGGCAGCCCGTCGTCGACCGACACCCTGACGGAGGCGACGGCGGCGAGGTGGCCCGACAGGTCGGGGCTCGCGTCCGCCGCCAGCGGGAAGATCGGCAGCATGGTCTCGCCCTCGCACATGCACGCGCGGCACATCCTCTCGAAGTTGAGCTCCATGGCTGAGCCGCGTCCGGCTCAGCCGCCACCGCGCGTCGCCCGACGCGTCGCGCCGCTCTTGGCCATAACGCGCCGTCGCGCCGCCATGCCCGCCTAGCCTGCGCGCGCACCTCTTCGCCTCTTCGCCTCGTATTCTTTTACTTACGTTTTCTTTTCCGCTTTCCGTTTCAGATTTTAATTTTAAGCGAAGCCATGGCCGGACACGCCGACATTATGTGCGAAGTCGAGATTTCTGACGGGATGGTCGAGATAGACACCGAAGATCAGGTATGCTACAATAAATAAATCATACGATCAGGCCGCGTAGCGATACATTTTTAATACACCGAAACCACCCTTAAATATTTTAAATTAGTAATAAATAAATATTTTTTTTCACCATTTTAAATATCATTTACACACTTTTTTGCGTCTACAAAAACAGTTATATACACTACCAGTCAAAAGTTTAAGACCAACTGTTATTTGTAGATATTTTTAATTTAATTAGGTAAATTACATAAATAAACATTTTATCGTCTTTTCATCAAAAAACCTACCCCTGTTGGATAACATCGCTATATCTATTCTTGGCATTCCAATAACTAAATTTTTCAATGTAGTGATTGATAGTGAGTGCTGGCGAATTTTCTATAAGCTCGATTAGATTTAAATCTGGCGATTGGGGTGGCTAAATCATATTTTTAGTATTTCTTTTATTTGTAAAAAACCTCCTGCACATTTTAGAATGGTGATAAGGATCGTTTTTTTTTAAATAAAATCTGGCCTGTTTAACCCCTTCCCGGTCATGCTCAAGTAAATTCGGAAATTTGTATTTTGTGAATTCTAATCTCAAAAATCACCAAATTTCTCGAGAAAATTATCATTGCCTTTTTTTGTTAAAAATTATATTTGTACAAATATTTTACAATAACTGCATATTTTTTTAACCGCTGCATAGAAAAAGTTAGGTCCGTGCAAAAAGTTTTAATAAAAGTCATAATTTAAAAACGTTCTGTGACCGGTAAGTGGTTAAATGTCTACCCATAGGTAGCACTTGCTCTTCTAAAAATGCTTTACATTTTTTTTAAAATCCCGTCTATTTTTACGAGGTTTTCAGCTCTCGCTGTTGAAAAACAACCCCACACCATAACTCAACCCCCACTTTGCTTAATAGTTGGCACAATATGCTGCCTGTCGCCTAATTGATCCAAACAAACTCTCCGATTTGATCCAAACATTTCAAATTTTGATTCGTCAGGCCATAAAGTCTGCACCAATCAAGTGTCCAATTTCAATGCCTTTTATCACAGTCTTTTCATTTTCTCGTGACAAATTATTTTTGGCAAAATGATTCTTCAAAGTATCGCTACCCTTAACCCTTTGCCTGCGGCTGGTATTTTTTAACATTATTTCGCAGTTTGCTAATACCGTTATTTTGATGTAATCGTAGGACTTCCACATCGAGGTTTATCACAATTTAATCCTGTATCTTTAAATATTTTGGTGACTGTGTACTGTGGTCTTTAATTTTTAGCCAATATATCGCCGTATTCTGTTGAAGAGCGACAATTGCAGCTCCTTTTCCAGCCATCGAATAATTTTTCCACTCCATTGTAGCAAGAGATTTTTATTTTTAACGCCCGCAAAACCAACGTATGTAAACAGTCCAAAAGGACGAAACTAAATGAAAAAGGGAACAAAAAAATCTCCAGATTGTTGTTTGTATAGTTTCGAATGTACGTAAATGAATGTGCATAAAAAGAAAATTGAAAGAGTTGTTAAACCATCGCCATCTCATATTTAACATCTTGACCGGATTAGTTACGCTGTTTCTTTTATGACACTCTGTGTAGAATAAGAAAGGGCGAGTCTAAAAAACCATATGCCATAATATTATTATGGCAAATACAGAAAATAGCAGATTCTTTTGCATCACCTTTTATACTTAATGTTGAATGCGTTACAAAAATGTTTTCTTCACATAATAATTTGTTTCGTTATATTTTTTAGTATGAGGAGATCGAGACATCTCAGTACGAAGAGTACATAGGTGAAGATCAGTACGAAGAGGTAGAGGAGCAAGTTATCGGGATGCCGAATTTAGAAGAAGGCAATAAATATGGTCGAGGGCATAGCTCGATTTTCCTCGTTCATTTCGTTTGCGTTTTTCTAAATTTCGTTTTTGAATCACAGGATCCGACGAGGTCATCTTGGGAGGCTCGGCTCACGAGGAAGTTTTGGACGTGACCGGCGATCCTCTCTGCACGGTTTATCCGTCTTCCCTAGCCAGCAACTGTAGCATCATTAGAGTGCCTAATAATGCCCAAAATAGGTTATTATTATCGACGTTACATCTTAAGTATTGTACGGTGAACAGCGTTAAGATTGATTTGTTATATTATAGAACCGAACAGCATAGAAATCAACTCAGACCCAACGTGTCACATTTGGTATCAATGAGTATGATTTTTCAGTATTTGTGTTGTACGTAATTGTTGTGTTCCGCTAATTTTGTATTTGTTTCAGACGACGATATTAACATGGGCATGGTAGGAAATCCTGCAATGTCAACGAGCATCATCAATAGAGGCTCTCGAAGATGGGAACAGAAGCAAGTGCAGATTAAAACGATGGAAGGAGAGTTTAGTGTTACGATGTGGGCGACCGGAGAAGACGATGGTGAGTTTTATCTTTTATGATGTAGAATCTATATTTTGGTAATATGGAAACATTTTGTGAGAGCAAAAAAACGCACCATCATTGCACAATGTGCTACTCTTGAACCATCTCTGAAGTAGATGATTATAGATGTCTTCATTGTCTTTACAGCTGCCATTCTTTTGGGAGCCCGTCGAACGGGCTCTTTTTTATGTGCTTCAGTTGATAAACCCGACAATATATATGGCTATTTCGGAAACTTTCTTTTTCTTAGATAGACTTGGTTTTCATTCATTTGAAATTAATGCTTCATTTTGTTGAAGTTTGTTAAATGCGATCCTGACTTTCAATGCTAAAGTGTGAAGGTTTACTAATTTGATTTTATTTTTGAAATTGTCATGAAACTAATTCGTTAACTTATCCTCTCCATTGACATTTTTGGTTCATTTTGTTAGACCCACCAGCATTTTGAGTGTAAATCTTAATAAATTTACAATGGCTTGCTTATAATCGATTAATAAATTTGTATTTTGCAGACGACGGTTCGAATCCCGAACCCGACCCCGACTACACGGAATACATGTCCGGGAAGAAGATACCGATTGAGGGTATCCCCGGATTGGATTTATCCGATCCTAAGCAGCTAGCCGAATTTGCGAGACCCCTCCACAAAGTCAAAGTGAAAAAGCAGCCACAGGACGGCTTGGATCGAACTATAGGTGGATATATAATGATCCTTCATCTTAACTTAAGATTGAGAACCGAATCGTTACGAGATTTAAGTTGCAGGTTGCCCGCACAAAGGGTGCAGTAAAATGTTCAGAGATAACAGTGCCATGCGAAAACACCTCCACACTCACGGTCCTCGGGTACACGTTTGCGCTGAGTGCGGTGAGTTTAGTGATTAAATTTGTATGAGATAAAACTACTTTGAATTGCACTGACATTTAACACTTGCGATGGTATTAGGTATAATTAATTTTAGTTTAACTTTGACTTAAAAGATTGAATTTTTTTCGGGACAACTTTCAAATAAATCAAACAATAAGATTTGAATTCTTCAGTAATCAACAATATCACCATACAATAAGATTTTTGCGACAAAGATTTATATATAAAATTACATGTTAATTTCAAATCAATCATTAGCTTTTTCCATATAAGGTCCGGTGTTTTAGATATTGTCAATTTGGTTTTGTTTTTACACAATTTAAAAAAATAGAATAAAATATTTTCTATAGGGCGAGTCAAAAAAAATCTTTAATATTTTTTATTTTGTAACGTGTTCAATGGAAACTTTTTCAATAAGTTTCATTCCTTTAGTACAAGCTGCAAGCTTGATTAGTACGTCACTTTTTTCATGTTAAGTGTTTCGAATTTTTATCTCATTTTTAAGGTTTTCATTTGTCTCACACTCATATTATGATACATACGTATGTATATTGCATTGATTTATAAAATAAAACAGTTTTTGATTAAATTAATACTTTTTTAGTCAAAGTATGTTTGAGAATGAGTTAAGATTTCTCTGTTAATGTATTAATTTAATTCATATAGGCTCACGTTATTTATGCTGAATTGTATTTTTTGGAAGAACCTAAATATAAATTTAATAAACACAAATACTATGTAGGCTACTTTAAATGCGCCTCTCATTCGTTTTCAACAGGCAAAGCTTTCGTGGAGTCTTCAAAGTTAAAGCGACATCAGCTGGTTCACACGGGCGAGAAACCTTTCCAATGCACCTTCGAGGGCTGCGGTAAAAGGTTTTCATTAGATTTCAATTTGAGGTATCTAAATTAATTTTGATTTATTTGTTCTATTTATTTAAGTTTCAATATTAATCCCGTTTTTTTTCTCAGAACACATGTACGTATCCACACCGGCGATCGGCCATACGTATGTCCCTTCGACGGTTGCAATAAGAAATTTGCCCAAAGCACCAATCTCAAGTCTCATATCCTCACCCACGCAAAGGCCAAGTCAGTACAATCTTATCATTAAATGTATGTTTTTTATGTCTTGTTTTAGCCGTTTTCTACGCTATGATGTTCGTCGTGTATTTGCCGATTGCGCTGATTTTTTTATTTATTCTGTCAACAGTCGGTCGAGAAATTCCTTGAACAGAAGTTCGATGGGTTACGACTCCGGATCCATGGGACAATACGTTCAAATCAACTCGCCCGAGGATCAGCAATTCATCGTTTACACGGATTGAGTCGCCGATTGTGATATGTGACGATGGATTAATAAGTTTTCGTTTTTAACTGAAAGATAACTAAAGGATAGTGTGAGTATGATTTCAATGATATTGTAATTCAGTGGTCTCCCAAAGCTCGTAATCGTTCATCGCTATTATTAATATGAATTTTATGTTTTTATTTTTATTATAAATTTATTTTACCTTGCAAATCAAATTTAATATTTTTACCTATCATTTTACTATTCAGATACATTAATATATTTTTTTCTTCCTTGAATTACTATTTATTGATGCAACATAAAAAAAGAAGTTCATTGCTCTTGAAGGGCACTAATATATTTATATTTTGGAGACCATTGTTATAGACAGTCATACTCCGTCCACGATTATAATAATTATATAAATTTTACACGCAAGTCTTACGGCCATCGTAGCTTTTGATACAAAACTAAGACGCCGTGTTAGTTGAATAACATTTCAATAAATATTTTTTTTATTTAATAAGTAAAACATTTTTTATATAAGAAAAAAGTGATAATTGATAGTGTAATTAGTTGTGCGTTTGTGGTATGGTATCGTGGTGATACCGTGTGCAAAAGTGACATTTATCAAACGATTTTACGGAAATCTCACCGTGGACGACTTTACCGATGTAATTTTAAATAAATTTTTACGAGACCTGAATTGACTTGTCCACTCACAACGTTTTTTCGGTTCATTGTACTTATCGTTGCAATGTGTGAGACTTTTTTATTTAAGTACTCTGCCAATAAGATTATAACTACTGCTCAAACAGTGTTAGATTTTTCATTTTTTATTTAAATGGAAATTAATTTATTTACGTCATTTTAATGCATTGTACAATTAGACGTAATTTCTCTGTTGTTGTAAGTTTTTTTAAGGCAAAAAATATTTGTATATTTTTGTAATTTTATCCCATGTGAATCCTAAATCTTCAACAACGAGATATTCCTGTTAATATTATATCCATTATTTTGATATTGTGTAAATGAAAAAATCCAGAATTATTATACTTTTATAAAATGATTGTGATTAAGTTAAAAGTATACATGATGTGCATATATACAAATAAAATTATATTCTTTTTTAATTCAAAATTTTATATTCCATGAGCAAAAGTCGTAGATCGATCAGCTTAACGATTATTTTCCAAATAACATTTCTAAATTCTTATCGAAAAGAAAGAGAAAGAGAGAGTATTAGTGTGGTGCTAACTCTTTAAAATGTCAAGCTTATACTTAGCGTAGCATGTCATTTCCTTGTTTTTATTTTTTCACATGGCGACTTTGAATATGAAGAATAATAATATGTACATATTTATGTATAAATGCATGCATACACACATACATATGTGCATGTAAGATAAGGAAGTGTATTTTCAAATATGACTAATTTTTCACAATAAAAATGATCAAAAATAAATGTTTTATTTTTATTTATATTAATTTAATCAAAACGGTACTCAAAAATATTTTATGTAGTTTTATTATATTAGAGACTGACAGAACATTGGGTTTCAGTTTTGTCAAAACTGATGTTTAAATTTTTATTAAGAAAAATTTATAGAAAAAACCGATTCCTTCCTGTTATCGGGGCATTGTTTTATTTTTAGCTTAGATTAATTCTTTTTTAGTAAATGCTCAAAATGAAGTCTTCAGATGCATAAATTCATAATTATGTAAACAATTTACCTCGTAATCTGAGACAATGCTGGCAACTTCACTGTTATGAGCTGAGAAAGCTTTTCTAACACACCCTTGAGCTGGTTATACATGATGCTATTTTTGTTTCAGAAAATAATTAGATTAAAGCCATTTCCTAATTCAAGACAAACAAATAGAATACCTACTTCACGATTAGAACACTAAAACTAAGAGTTGGGATATATCATCCAGAGCAGGATCTGTATAGATTGATGCATATTTATTGTACTATTTTTGTACACAGATTTCATACATACGGCGATAGAAAAGGGTATAAAGCATATAAAATACATGAGAGAATAGTAAATTGCTACTACTGGTGTCAGAAAAAATTACTGGTGTCAATCAATATATTGTATCACAACAAAGGTGATGGTAAAAATGTGAAATGGATATAAAAGTTAAAATTCGAGAAATTCTTAGTTTATAATTTCACAAAAACATAGAATTTGAATATAAATAAATTTGTTGGCAAAACATTTGGGTAACTTTTATGTATGATTACTACAAAAGGTCCAAAAAATAACAATTTCTTTAAATAAATTGATGTTTCATTTAATTATTCATTACATAAAATACTGTATATATAATATAATAAATAATGTTCATTAAATATTATGACACTCCCGAATTTTTAGACACTACGTTTGTATTTAAGAAAAACATAGGATCCAAAAGAAGCTTGCAATTAAAATACAATTAACTAAAATAAAATTGCGTATTTTTTATTATTATTTAATATTCTTGATTTATAGTATTAGTTGCTCTTCTAAAAAATTAGGCCTTGTGAACTTAAGTGAAAGAGTTATTTATTGTTAACATGTGCATATATACTCACAATGTATTAAAAAAAGTTTACTTTTATTACATAATTAAAATTGCATTAATGACTCAATATTTAAATAGTTATATAACTTATAGGTTAAATTCAAATTTAGATATTGGCCATAACGTTTCATAAAACGAGCATATTAGTTTCATCAATTTTTTCATCAATTAGCCCTGCTTAGTGGATTATTCATCCAATCTATGTCTTCGTAGAATCGAGGATCGCTGATCCTCAGAGCAGCCTTTTTATACAAGTAGTAATAACACGGAGCCACTGAAATATATAGTACAATCATATAAATTTATAATCTTGAAAATAATGTGTAATCTTTAACTTACATGTCCTCTGAAAAACGAATGCCAGCGCTAATGCAGAAGTGATGGGTTCCATCGGATTGTTCCATTTGATTTTTAGCCAATAAATGTGACATCCTACGCAACTGAACCAGTATAGAAGGACGACTAGTACTAGATATTTGAACTTTTCAAACAAACATCGAATGAGACCAGCCTATAATATATATATTTTGTTAGTTGAAACGTTTTGATGAATGATATTTAATTATTTACCTGAAATAAATATGTAGAAAAGAAATTGATCAGCATCGCAGTCATCGCTAATACGAGCAATAGATCTTGAAGTCTACAAATAAATAACATATGTTACTGTTTATGTTTATGCGTGAGATTATAATACATTTCCAATTTACTCACACAAATGTGATCAATATGACCGAATGGCTTCTGGGAAAAAGGGAGACACAATTTAAAATCAAATCGGCTAATATGAAACCATATTGGGAAAACAAAACGACGGAGTATCGCGAAACGGAGAGTTTCATTGCGGTTTTTCACACTAACCCATGGTAACACGGAAAATGTACACAAGGGGTGGTTCAGTGTTGCCAACGTGAAAAATATCAAACACGTCTGAAGTTTTAACACATTTACAATTAAAATATGATATTTTATTTAGTTATCATCTTATTCGCAAGCTAGGTGGTCGATTTAAGAGGCGAACATAGTGAAGTAATAAGTCATCTCATAAATCACAACTTTTTAAATAAAAAAGCTTTTTGAACAGGTATTGACTAAACATTTATTTAAAAATAAACTCGTAACGAATCCAAGGTTTCAATATCCAACACGTTGTGTGTTTGGAACCAGTGGTTCTTTAGCGGATGGATGGTGACAGGTTGCGTATATACACATATTGAGCCGTGCAGTAGTATTTATTGAAATACAGTTTACTTACATGTTAGATTCTAACATGTAACTAAATTAGAATATGATTATAAGTGATCGACGGACGAGGCGCCGCCAGTCGTAGTCTTCCCGGCGAAGTCCGCTAAAAAATGTTACTAGGGTGCCGCCTAGTTTTGGTTATAATAAAATAAATAGGCTCCCACAGTTCAACAGACGCTTCCAAAACATCAGCTTCAAGTCTATTGTATGATAAGAATTCTAGTTTTTTTATTAAAAAAAATATTCTAATTTCCTCAGAAAATTAGTATATATTTGGATTGTATTTGGTTGGAATGTTTGATTTTAAAAGTTGTTTTTCGGGATCTTATGAATGATGCCTTTTAAAAATCAGAAATTCACTATGATAATGGTATTCGAAGGGCGCAGACCTTCAAGTGAAAGACAAGTAGTTACATAATATTATTATTATAAAGAAAGAAAACATAGCGACGACATTAAAAAATATGTAATGTAACCCGTGAAATCGTAAAGCGATTATAGAAAGGGAAAGGTTCCTAGTAATTTAAATTGATAATACATATTTACATAATTTAACAGTATTGTATTTCAATTCTATCAATGCCGAAAATAATATTTTTTTTAGATCCACTATAATTAAAATTTTCTTAGTTACATAATAAAATACTTAATATTAGTAGTTTAATAATATTTGCACATTTACTTATTCTGAAGGGCCACACGCGCGTACTCCAAGAACCGCACTTTATCAAACCTTTAAAATATTCATATAAAAAATAGCTTATTATCATTTGATATAGTCAAATTTGAGGTTCATAAAATTTATTAAAAAAATACAAATAAAACTTGAATATACATATATTTGCCATTTAAATTAAGCTCGTTTATGAACCTCTGTCTTTCTAAGCCTATACTACTCAAGCGGAAGCATATAGGACAATAGTAAATTATGGTAATAGAACCTAAAATGTTTAGGTGTCAATTAAATGAAAATATACGATTCATTGTCAAAATGTTGAATTAATTATAGTTTTAACGAGTAAATTATTAATATTCATGGATTTGTGAGAATGGTCTATAATAGTGCGATGTAAAAAACATTCTACCCAAAATAATTGTCAGTTCGCTTTTCGATCGCTTACAATACACAAGTCAGTTTAAATTGTGCTTTCGAGTAAAATAAATATACTATATTTAAAAAATAACACGATGGAACAAGAGCAACGTTCATTTGGTTTGCCGATTTTTTTAATAATATATTTATTTTATATAATAATTATAACGTATTTTGATAACGTAAGGAACACCATTGCACAAGTTCTACGGAGGAAAATGTGCCTTTGTAACCGGCGCTACTGGATTCATTGGTTCAGGTTATAAATAATATAAATTTGGTCATCCTTTCTTTAAATAAATTTATCTTCAAAATTATTTTTATTTTTTAGTTTTGGTGGAACGGCTTTTGTATCATTTTGATAACATTGGCACTATATATTTGTTGATAAGATGTATAAATCCACAGGATTTGATTCGACGCTTCAACAAAATTATCAATGGCGAGGTATGATATTTTTTTGATGATATTTATTAACATACATTTTTATTTTTCGTGTTTCAAGGTTTATTAATAACATTTTCAGCTATTTTCAATGATATCTGAGAAACAAAAAGCAAAATTGGTACCTGTTGGTGGTAACATAGAAAATCCTAATTTTGGGCTCAGTCCCGAAGATTACGATATGGTGGTCAATAATACTCAATTCATTTTTCACAGTGCAGCAACCATTAGGTAAATAATAATAAAAATGTGGATTTGATCCAGTAATGAGTTTTTAATGAAAATCATACCTCTGTATTTTTAAGTATTTTTTCAATAAACTAAGTAATAACATTGAACGAATTCACTTTTGAGTAAAAGTAGAAAAGAATTACAATATAACCCACAATTAAAAATAAAGTGTCGAAAAACAACAAAGTAACACAAACAACAAGAAACAATAAAAAAATACTTGACATACGAGACTGAATTTTTTTTATACATATATGGTTATTAATTTTCCTATATATTAATATCTTATAACTTTGAAAAAAATATATATATATATCAAGTAATTTCGAAATATATGTCGGTTTTTAATGAAACAGAAAAAATAGCTTTAAAATTTTTATTTTTATTTTAATGTTTAATGTTTGAAACACTATGACACAAATTGTGTGGGATGTTGTCTATCTCTTGATGAATATTCGCCTTAAGTTGGGGTTAAGTCTTAAGTTTTCTTTGCCCCCGCCTCCCTTGAAAAAACAGAAATTCTCGGGTTATCCCTCGAAGAAAATCTGAAAAAAACAGTCTCGAATCTTTCTCGAAACTATTTTTAAAAATATGTCATTTCAGTGACATCATATCGAAATACGTTTTCCCCGTTAGATAAATATTTTTTTAGTAAAATTGTAATTTATCTAACAGGTGCTAGTAAAATTATATGATTTCAAATTTTCCATACTTGGTAATGTATACATTTACATACTTATCGTTATTTATTTACATGCGATGTATAAATGGTTGTATTTTCAATGAAGTTATATTTTCACTAGTAGATATATATTTTACTAGCAAAAAGTGATAAAACTTAGCTTAACCATTGCGACTAAATTTCCAAGAAACTTGAGTCGCAGTGGTTAGCTTCACTCTCGCGCGCTACTCCTTTGCGCGGTTCCCGCTCAAATGCGATTTAAAAAGTGCAAAAATCTATGACCCACCCTGCACATGCCAAAGAGTCTGTATTAGACCAACATTTCCCATACTTTTCTTACAGCGATCCGGCTATTTTTATATTTTTCCTTGACTCACTAAAATTGTTATTACTTATTTTGGCCCCCAGATAAATTAAAAAAAAACTCGTAAATTATTTGTAAAGTATTTATGTATTATATTGTAATAAAGAAACGTTTTTAACTTTACTTTTAGATATGCTTCGACTTCTAATCAATTCCTATATTTATTTAAAAAAAATTGATTTGCATTAATAAGTTGTGACAAAAGGGCATTATATTTTTTTCTTCTTCTTCTGCTAAAACTAGATACTTCTGACGATAATATAGCTAAAAATCTATCAATGGCATTCGGACGAAGATAACTTATTACAAAACAGTTCTGTTATAGACTCAATATCTGAATCCGGCAATTATGTCTGGAATGCTATATTTATTGTAAAAGGCTTATTGATTGGATGTAAATATTACTTCATACACCAGTCTCCAGTTCTAGTTGACATTCTTGTATCAAAAGTATTATTATTATTATTCGTGTATTTTTTCTGTGGCCGTTCGTCTTTGTGGAATTTTCATGAAGGCTTTTTTATCTATTTACAAAAATTTACTTACATTATTATTATCCTTATTAGCTTTTTACAAAAAAATATTAATATTCTCATGCGTCAAAATCGACTAAAAATGTTTGAAATAGTTTGTATTTAATAATATAGTTGGTGAATATTCATTGTGTGATTAGATTATATAATTTTGTAATGATTACAGATTCGATGAAACATTATCAGATGCACTGAAAACCAACACCGGTGGTTGTTTAAACATGCTAAATATTGCCAGAGAAATGAAGAAATTAGAGGTGACTAATAATTACAATTTTGTCAAAAAAATAATATTTATTAAAGTTACTAATATTTTTATCAAAATATTAGTAATTTTATTTTACCAAAACATGTTTATCTTATATCTAAATAGTCGGTATATTTTTACATAATGTTTATTATGATTTGTAAGTAGGGATTCCAATCCCGGGATCCCGAACGATTTTCAATACCCGATAAGTCCCGGGATTATAAAACATAATCCCGATTTTTTCGGATTGGTTGATTTATCAAGCACAATCGAATTATTATTGACAACATCGTTATATTTCGTGTACAAACTTGCGCGAGTTGCACGTGTCATCTGTGAATCTTTGAGGCTGTGAGTCTGAACGTGCTTTTTCAGCAGCAGGCTGCTTAGGAACCAAAATCAGATCAAGGCTAAATGATAAAACACTTGATGCTTTGATGTTACTTCGTGAATTTTATTCAAAATAATGTTTCCAATTAATTGTGTCTATGAATGTACATAGGTATGTGCATACATTGTCAAAAGTTCATTTTTTTCTTCTCAAATAAATATATAAGACCTTCCCTTTTTTTTTTATTATATTATTTTCTATTTTGAGTCCAAGACTAAAATTATACGGACTTTATACATTGTATGTTATAAAAAACAGATGTAAAAATATATTGTATTATTCATTTTAAATTATTTTTATCGATAAAATAACATGAAAATTATCCCGGGACTGGTCCCGGGATCCCGGGATCGACTAATTGCAATACCGAAATCCCGGGATCAAAATTTTGGCCCGGGATTGGAATCCCTATTTGTAAGATTTATAAAAAATATGATTTTATTTATCATATTTTTAAAGCTTGTTTATAACATTTAAACTAAAAATTATTTTATAGGCTTTCATTCACGTGTCTACTGCATTTTGTTTACCTATTATGAAAAATGTCAAGGAGAAATCGATAGACCTAGGATTCGACGAGGAAGTTGTAAAAAAAGTCATTGAACATCCAGATAATAGCAAGTTAGAAATCCTAGGTGAAAAGTTGGTATTTTACATATTATTTATATACACTATTTTTTTAATCAAATAAGTTACATTTTCTTTAAGTTAAAAAAAAATAAATTAAAAAAATTCTTGCCGCACAGCTAAGCTAATACACGATGAAAGTTGATAAATAATCGCTTAGGTGCCAAATAAACCGTGGCATATTCTTCATTATCTAGAAAAATATCGCGATGTTAATATTGTTTTAAATGAGTTATTTTTATTTTTGTTAAATATAAATATATTTTAAAATGCAAAATCATTGAATAAAATGGTGGGGGGTCATACTTTTTTTTCTGTGCAATTCTGTATAATATATTTCTGATTAATATGTGATAATAAAGCTATTAATTATTTTCAGAATTATGGGTGAATTCAAAACAACATATGCTTTTTCCAAGTGCATGAGTGAAAACATAATCGTAAAATCCGAGAAAGAGTTACCAGTTGCAATTTTTCGACCTGCAGTAGGTAATAAAAAATAAACTTACAGATTTTTAATTAAAATTTTATTAAAATTTATTTTTTAGTGTGCTGTACATCTTATAGTCATACACATCCTGGATACATTGGTAATCCATTTGGACCAACTTTGTTTTATCCATTGGTTGCGACCGGTTTAGTAAGGTAAATATTGTTGTCATTGCTTTTTTTAATGAGTGTCTTTGAATAATGATTTTTAAACAGGAATATGATTTTCCACCCAACGGTCAAGTGCAACTTTGTTCCAGCAGATTATTGTGCACACGTTATTTTAATGGCTGCAAAAGATATTGCTGAAAACAGGTAAAAATATAAAAAGTCCTAAATATATATTCTGTCTCGTGATTAAAATAAAATTAAAAACTTTTTTCACTTTTTATTAATTGTATAAAAATAAAATCTAATTGTAAAAAAACAGATAAAACAACAATACATCTTAAAGAGACGTACAATTAAATTACAAAATCTGAAAGCTAAAATATGTTAAAGAAATTAAAATATACAATAGTACTGATCATAATTTTATATTAGTGGTGCTGGCAATTACTCGAAACAGGTATACATATAATTATAACTATGAGAATGATATAAACTTTTTAAATACATTTTTTTATGCTCTCACATGTGAAGGTGTATTAAGATCATCCAAATTGGATTACGCATGTGTGTGCTTTTAAAGTATTATAGCAGATCCTGCTTTTATAATTGATAATTGATTTTACATTAGGTTTTCCTAGATGTATAATTAAAATTAAATCTGTAATAATAGTTTATATTTATTAATATAGTTCAGTCTGGTGTCCCTCTACTTACTAACTAGTTGTTGATTATGTTCACCCAGTTGTAACGCATTGGACCTACGGCTGTCATGTTGCATCAGAAGATTTAAATTAAATAAGTCACTTCTGAAAAGCTTATTACAAAATTATTTTTAAATGCAACATTTTCAGCGTTGATGTTTAAATATTTATGCGTGTCAAATAATTCAACACACATAAGCGTTTTTGCTATAACCTTGTAAATACTATAAAATTAGTAAAATTATTAAAAAATATTTTCCATTTGACAATTCTTGTAATCATGTTTGATATTAAGAACAAATTAATTCACGGGGCAAGTTATAGCTGCGTTCTGGTTATTGAATGTTTACTTTGCTTAAGTTATATTAATAACATTTGTGTCAATTTTTAATATTCATAATGTAACGTCAATGAAAGGTTATTTCTTATTGTATAATATATGTCTTTAGGGACTAATTCTAGAATTGACTTTTTAGAATGCTACTCTTCAAAGTTTGACAATAATTATTATGAAATAAAAAAAAATGCTTATCAGTAATAAATATCAAATTAATATTAACGATTTTAAACCATAATTTATTATAGAAAGCAGTAATTTAAATACTGTCCCAAATACTTGTTATTAGTTTTTGCGACTTGTCGAATAAGTGTATTCGTTACGCTGACGTACATGACAATCGGAGATCCAGTCGGTGCTCTTACAAATCGTCAGTAAGATGTGACCGGATTTCAAGTGTCTAAATACAGGATTATAAAACCTCTAGCTGTTCACACTGCAACCAAACTTATAAGAAAGGTAGCAAACAATAACAAATCAGTTTCTACCCCCAAAACGTCACGTTGGCTCAAGTGTCGAGAGTAGGAATAGGAAAATTACCTTTGCTCAGACACATTTATCATGATGTTCAATATGAATTTATTTTATTTTTGAAGATATAGTAATGAACAATAAAGGTACAACGAAATAAAAGCTGGAGATTTCGAGCACTGCTATGGCACTTGACATCCCGTATAACTCATTTTACCAGCTCGTCAACAGTTGGCAATACGATGTGATGATGATTATGTGTTGATTTCTGTATTGATAATTTCCTGTCATCGCAATCATTACAAAAGTAGCCAAAAACAAATAATTAATGAAAATTCATTAACACTAAACGCGCTACTCAGTCGATGTCGAAAGTGATGAACCTCGACGATAAAACATTGGACGGTTCACAAAATATTGCTGACGGTTTTGCGCAATATTTTCGTTCTGTTTTCGAGGAATCTTTTTCGCCTTCTGCTCAGTCGCTTCCTTCTTCATGTTCTTGGTCTTCAGTACTGACCATCAAAGAAACTGAGCACTCAGATCTTAAATACGGATTTAATAAATTAAAGACCTGAAAATAAAAGTTCTTTTGGATCTGATTTAATTCCCGATTTTATTTTGAAGGGTTGCGAAGTCAGTCGCGCTGCTACTCTAAAATGTATTTACGATCTGATTCTCAAAACATCATCATTTCCTGATCTATGGAAATACACAAAAAGGGTGACAAATTATATATAAAGAATTATAGACCAGTCGCAGTGTTGTCAGCTCCTGCTAAATTATATGAAATAATTATTCATCTCTATAATCACTTTCGGCAAGTTTTGCTAGACCAACAGCACGGGTTTCGTCCTGCCCGTTCCACTGTTACTAACCTTCTGTCGTTCACCAAAACGGTGACAACTTCTCTCGAAGCGGGAATTCAAGTAGACGTCGTGTATACAGATTTTGAGAAAGCCTTTGACAAAGTTTGTCATAGGTTATTATTAAAAAAATTGTCGAACCTCGGTTGCTCAGATAATTTAACTCGGTTATTCTCGAGTAATTTAAGCAATCGTAGACAGTTTGTAACATGTCAAAAGAATATTTTACCCCTTCGGGGGTTCCTCAAGGATCCAATCTGGGACCTATGCTTTTTGTGTTATTTATTAATGACATAAATACAGCAATTAAAAATTCAAGTTTTCTTTTGTACGCAGATGATTTAAAATTATATAAATGCATTCGATCTGTTATAGACTCCTTCTCTCTACAAAGTGATTTAGACTCTCTGTGGAGATGGGCTTCCATTACCCGTCTGCCCTTTAGTGTCGGAAAGTGCCATACTGTGTCATTTTCTCGATCCCGTTCGCCATCAGTTTATTTCTACCATCTCGGTGGTAACATTTTGACTAGAGAAACTTCCACTAAAGATCTCGGAATCACTTTCGAGAGCAAATGGAGGTTCTCTCTACACATACACGACGTCTGTGATAAATCTTCCAAGATGCTCGGCTTTGTTATGAGGAATGCCTTTCATTTTGACGATTCGTCAGTTATTCGCATCCTCTATGACACCTTAGTTCGTAGCATTCTTGAATCGGGATCTATAATTTGGAATCCCCGAATAGCCAAATATTCCCTTTTAGTGGAAAAAAATCAAAAAAGGTATTTAAGATACCTTTACAAAAGGACATTTGGTTATTATCCGTACTTATATCCCAGCGCCTTTCTTTTAGGAGCATTGGGATATGATTCGCTGAGTTCTCGCAGAAAGCTGTATGTCGCTAAGCATTTTTTCAAATTACTAAAAGGTGCTGTCGACAATCCAGCTATTCTCGAGGAATTCCAGTTTTGGTTTCCGGAACATTTTCGAGAATCACGATCGAGACCTCTTTTGATGCCCGTTAGGGCTAGGACATCCGCACTTGCCGACTCGCCTATAGCTGTGGCCATCCGGCTCCTTAATACGCTGGCATTACATATTGACTTATTTAATGTTAGCTACGAGGATCTGATCCAGTTTGTATCATTTAATTTTGATATTTTATAATTTTTTTGTTATGTTTAAGTATTGTTATATTTATGTATATATACGTTTTTTTATGTTTTATAAATTTAAAATTTGTTTTCGACCATGGTGGCGCATTGGGGTAACCTGTTAGGCCACGATGGTCTTAATTTAATCTAAAAATAAAAATATCTCTTTAATTACCAATTCCTTCACAATTACATAATCAGTATAAAAACGAACGGTATGAGTAATAATCTATGTGATGATTTTGTGTAGTTTAACATTTCAATTAAATTGAAATATGAGCCACGTTACAGCTCATTGCTATTTCATAACCGAAGCAAAGAGATTTTTTGACGATATGGTTTTTTCAATAACTGACAGTTAGGAATATATATTTTCCTCCAAATCAATGATTTCGGAATGACAATCCAAAGTAAATTTGTATTATGAATATAACCATACCTAATTATAATACATTTTAGATATAACGATGTACCAATTTACAACTATTTACCTGAAAATGAGCACAATATTATTATGGGGGAAGGAGTTAAGACCTTATTAAAAATTAACGAGGAGACTCCTATTCCAAACATAGCATGGTAAGTATTGAAATAAAATACTTAATTAGATGTTTCATGTGTATATATTTCTCAGGAACGCTTTCAATCGCAATATGGCGATCGTCTTCTTGAATGTTTTTTCTTTTCGTCGCAGCAATCAGTCCCCAAGAACAACGTGTCTGACAATTGATCTTTGCAAGGATGGACTAGGATTTCTGCGATGAAGAGAAGAAACATTTAATTCGATTCAGCACCTGAAGATGATCGCCATATTGCAATAATTGAAAGCGTCCGTGCGAAAAAATAATTGCCGTAGTAAAAGCGTATAAATATAATACTATTAAATATATTTTATTAACAGGTATCCAAATACTGTATGTGAAAAAAATTTTATTATTGGTACCTTTTGGACTTTAATAACACAAGTACCATTATGTATTTTGATTGATATTTATCGAATACTAACGTTTAAAAAACCTTTGTAAGTATAACTACCTTAATACGTGGGCGGATTAATCGTACAAGCTTTGATTGCCCTGGATTAAATTTGCAACACAATTCTTATAAAAGTTCATCGACCCATTTAATTTTCACGAAAAATTCCTAGCATATATTCATTCTCTATTCGCCCACCCATCCTTACAATATTTATTTAAGATATTTTTAATTTATTTTCATTACTTTACAGCCTTTTTAAAGGCCAGGTGAAGTTATGGCATATGTACACGATTTTTTTGAAGTTTTTTGATGAATTTCAAAACCACCATTTGGATAATATGAGGCGACTTCGGTCTAAGTATACAAAAGTAGAAAACGAAATGTTCCCCAACGGATTCGAAGGATATGATTGGGCGAGGCACTTTTCCATAAGCTTAGATGGTTATAAAAAATATGTCTTAAGATACAAAGACGATCCTGCGAAATTGGCGCAACGAATAAAACGAATGAAAAGGTATTTTTATTAAATGAATGTTAATTTTTATGTATTGTTATAAAGACGATGAACTAATATACTTTGACTATATGTAGGTTGAAAGTGTTATACTACGCCACCAACATTGCAGCGTTATCGTTGCTGTTATATTTTGGATTGAAGCTTATGTTTTGCTTGATGATGTATTTTGTGTAATTTTTTATGTATATTAATACGAAATATTATATTAATTCGATAATGAATAACGCATGAAATGTATACATATTTATATTTAAATAAATAGTGTAAAATGTGGCAATAATGAATATATATATATATCTTCATTATTGCCACATTTTACACTATTTATTTAAATATATATATGTATATATGTTCACTGTTAGGTTCTGCACAATTAACCACTATAAATACGCAATAAATCTGAACAACAATTAAACCACTATAACTCCGCAATGCTTTTTAATTTAATGTTCACATAATATACATTTTTATATTTTGTCCAAATATTTATTTAATCTGTTGTAATTTGATGTTATCAAACATACTAATTAGACTTTGATTATATATTTTATCTGCTTGTTATTTTCAATTCGAGGTCATTCAGCGGGGTCGAGAGTAAAGCTTTCGGATCCATTACAATTTTTTTAGGTGTTCTTTGGCAAGTACTTACTTTATACTTTGACAATAAGCGTGCCAAGCCAAACTTGGACTGTAATAATCCGAAACGTTCACCTGAAATATTTGTAACATTCTCATTGCATTATTGAATAAACAACATTATATTGAATATTATTTATTACCTATACAATTTCTAGGCCCTTCCCCGAATGGCATGTAGGTAAAAGGTTTGATATTTTTGATGTTCACTGGTGAAAATCGTTCCGGATCAAATACTTCAGGGTTTGGAAAGTACTGCGGATCCATCTGCAGACCTATAAGGGGTATGTAGACGAATGTTCCGGGTTCCAATTCTATATTAGTGCCGGGTAAAGTATATTTACTTTGACACAATCTGTCCAAGAACGGCAATGTTGGATACTTTCTCAGTGTCTCTAAACAAGATTACATAAACGAATTAATTGAATATAAATTTAAAGTAGTTTCTAAATAACACACCCTTGACACACATATCCAGATAAGTCATATTTTGAAGCGATTCATAAGTGATTTTTCCGTCAATCATTTCTTCCATGATGCTCTCGTATAATTTATCCTAAAATATTTTTATAATGATTAAGATTATAATAATATTAATTTGAAATTAGTTTTACATACTTGCAAGTGTGGATTGTGTGCTAGTTCGAACAGAGTAAAAGACATTGTGCTACTTGAAGTTTCAAAACCTCCGGTGAAGAAGACGGTGGCTTGCGATACCAGAGTGTCCCCCTCGAATTCTTAAAAAGCAAATTATTATTTTATTCAGTGACTACGTAGAAAATATGGAGATTTGCGCACTCAATTCAGATTTCCCTTCGCTGACTTCGTTTTTGAGATCCAGAAGGAGGTTAATCAGATCGTGCCTTTGCACAGGATTGGCTTCTCTATCGTTCATAACTTGCCAGAAGACTTTTCTAAAAGTTGTGGAGCACGCCCTTGAGAAGAATTTAAATCTGAAAATCAAATTATTAAATATTAATATTCGTATATCTAAGTACGCAGAAATTTGCAAGCATGGGCATTTTTGCGATAGCTACAAGGAGCTGGAGCAGTTAATTTGAGATGGTGTAAACCTCTTTTAGGCGTGCACTACTAGTTACTTGACTTTTTTTATTTTAAATAGTATTTATGTGTGCGTTTGTAGTAAGAATATATGTATATATGTATGTATGTGTATGAAATATGTGGGTAAATATTATATATATATATATATATATATATATATATATATATATATATATATATATATATATATATATATATATATATATATATATATATATATATATATATATATATATATATATATATAAGACCATTACAACGCATTGGAGTAAACTGTCAAAATATTATAAGCAAATTAATAAATAATAAAAATAAATAATTTTTATTTTTAATATTTTTTTATATTGTATGCTTTTCGCGAATTACGATTCTGGGGAAAGCAAACATTTACTAGAATTTACAATAACGCTTGGGTACTCATGCCGAGTCATCTTATTAAGTCAGGACTACTGAATCGACTGTGAGAAAAAACTTGTCGCAGAAGCGTAATGTAAGTAAAACTCTTACCAAAAAGTATATTCGTTACAAGTTAGTGAAATTAACTGACACGGATTACAAGTACTCCATGACTACCATGCCGATTCTCTGCCTGTTTAAATTACGACAATTATACAAAAGTGTTATTATAAGAAAGGTAACAAATAATAACAATATGTTTCCACCCTCAGATTGCCGTATTGGTCAATAGGAAGGTCTCAAAAAAGTGTACATATCGTACATCAGACATGTTCATCAGGAACTTCCATCAAGAACTTTGCTGAACGTAGACCGAAATTTAAAAGACTGAAGAAGCAGCCACTCTACTTTCCATTAACGCTGATCCAGCTACGAAGTCTAAAATCCAAAGTTCAATCTGGTCTTCGAGACACAGACAAGATAACGGGAACAATATGGATGTATAGTATTACACAAATTGTATCTGATTTAAACTTTATAATAATAATACATAACTTCAGCGAGGTCAGCACAGATATTTGTATAATATGATATTTCACTTTATTATTTTTACTGGCAGCCCGTAGATTTCCATTCAATGATAACAAACAATAGCTGTTTATTAAATAGATAAGGTTTTTGAGCAAAACTAAGGACAAAGATAAGCAAAAAATAATAATATTGTTATGTTAGATGGCAGTAAGCACTGAAGCCAGGATACGAGCCGTGTGTGGCTCACGAGCCGCACCGGCTACGTAAAAAATAAATATAGAATATTTAGCCCCTTGACCTTAACTTTGATTACATGTTAGTCGATAATAAAATATATTTTTAATATCTATAAATAACGATATCCTTATCGCCTACAAATAACACTATCTTATGTAATATTTTATTGTTGCTGTGTTTTTACAATCGAATATTTTTTCTTATTTTTGTTTTAAATATATTCAAGTAAGATATAATAATATTTTTTCAAAGTTTTATATTATAATTGTACTCACTTGCAAAATTTGGCGACTGCTGGAGCGAAAAACAACGCACTGAATTCTATAGACCTGAGAAAAGTGAATTTGAACATGAGCTTTCCTAGTCTTTGAAACAAAGCGTTTGGATCTTTAAAAGAATTGGCCTCCACTCCAAATGCCACTGATGATATGGAGTCAGTTGTGTATTTAGAGCACAAATCTCTAGCGTTAAATTCATCTTCTTTTCTCTCCAAACAATTATCCACATGGTTCACCATGTCATTCCCGACATTTTCCACTAAATTAAACAGATTCTTCATCTTTCCAGAAGTAAACACCGGCGAAATCTTGACTCTCAGGTACCTCCATTGCGGGTTTTTGATCGAGAACAAGTTGTTTGATCCCAAAGGGTCAGCTTGGCTGTCGCTATATATGGTTCTGTCGCGGAAGTTTTGGAAATCTTTGACCAGAACGGCTTTGATCAGTTCCGGACTTCTTAGGATTATTGCCGGTTTGGTGAAAACCCACATTCCCACGTAGTCTTCCTTTGGGTATTTGTTGTATGCATCTTGAAGTACGCAGCCGATGGACTTTTTAAAGGTGAAAATGTCCCAAAGACTACCAAAGAAAGGCACAGATCTGGTAGATTTTATTCCCCGTTTCTTCCAATAATCAAACGTCCATACCGAATATACATAAACTGCCCCGAGTAGGGTTAAAAACCCTAACAAAAACGTGGTGCTGCACATACACGAAAACATGGTAAAAACGCGGTTGGTGTGCGAATGATACGGAAAATTTTCTTGCTTTAATGTTTATAGATAAATATATATAAAGATACTACGTGGCTATTTATTTTTGGTATTTGCAATAAAATATCAGTAGCGTACAAACTAAATAAATAATTTATTTATAACACAATTTCACATAAAAATTCGATTCTGTTTTTTTCATCACTATATAAGGTTTATGCGTGAAAATACGATATTATTTTTAGAAAAGAAGATTAAATTATCGATTGTGACAAATTACGATGAACAGTAGAAATTAGATCTATTCACTGATCTTATGTAATACTTTTATAATTATTTTACTTCCGTAATTATTATTAGATATATAGCCCGCAGTCAAATGATATATTAAAAGCAGCATAATTATTATTATAAGAAATATTACACAAATAGCATTATTAAATAGATATTATCGTAATACCAAAACACTTAAATATGACTTACGGAGCTGCTGTGAAAACGTTTATGTAATCAAACATATCTAAAATTACTAAAATGCGTTATGCTATCATTCATTATCAGTGGCGTAGTGTTAAATGAAAAAGTCTCGAGCACTATTAATTTTAATATTTTTGCTATTATTACTTTTCTGAAAATTACAATTTTTTGCAATAATATAATATTAATATATAAAAATAAACACTGTATTTAAACTTTCATTTAACAGTGCTTTTTTTAATTTTTACATATAACCGTTTGACAGAGCAGTGTTTAAGTTGAATTTTATTTTAAGAATTAGTCGTTGCGTTCAACTGGTTTTGGGTTCTGGAGTCGGTTATTTTATATTCGTCTTATGTGACTTTGATTATGCAAAAACGTATTCTATTCCTTAAATTTTACATCTCAAATTAATTTAAATCTAAATGTGATTTTTTTGTATAGTTGTGATAAATCGTTGGTTTTAGATAGCAAAAACGTTTAAAATTAAGGTCGTGCTTCATTTTGCTCTACCACCTCATTACACTAATTCTAAGTTTTTTAACCTAAAATACTTGATTTTAGGTTAAAGGTAGCTCAGGAAGTTTGAGGAGACCAGTTTAACGCTAAATAAGAAGAAAACCAGGCGGCCACGGAGCAGGAGAAGCGTCTGTCATGCAAGTTAACGAGTCGGTACGAGAAGATCCGGACTTGTCAATTCGCAAGCGTTCTGCTGCTATACCGATAACAAGATAAACTTTGCGTCAAATTTTGAAACTACACCCATATAAGATCCAACTGGTGCAAGATGAAGTAACCTGCTATACATCCAATGTGACTATATCGGTGATGAAGGAAATTTTTCATAACAAACTGATTTCGCATAGTGACATCCCATGCTCCCCCCCCCCCACCGCAGCTTAGATTTGAGTGATCAAGGGTGATTATTTTTATGGGGTTATTTAATATGTTGTGTTAACTTGAATAAACTAGCCACAATAACCCAACTTAAAGATTGGAATGCCAGCGGCAGGATGGTGGACACTTAGACATTATTTTTAAGACATGTTTTTCCCAATTGTGTTATTTCAGTGAAATAAACATCCATTATCATCGACCTGTAGTTTTTTCTATTGAATTTTCAAAAGTGCAAAAACATATGGGACAATCTATATAATGGCACAATGATAGATTCTAAATTGGTACATTTAAGGACGTTGATATTCTCAGAATTATGAATTTTAGGTTGCTGTAGCTTACACTTGGGATGACCCCTGTTTTTTTGTTAAAGTAAGGCCCAACGGGTTCAGTATCCATGCTCATAAATACCGTTAATGAAAATCTGCTCGGATATACTGTTCATCACGCTGAAGAACACAAATCTATTATTTTAACGAATTTTTAACAAATAATATTAATAAGTGGTCACGACAATTTTTTATTCCTAATGTCGGCGAAAATTATATAAAAATTAAATAATTAAGTTAAAAAAAATGAAAATTAAGTTGTAGCAATAGTGTTACTAAAGATTTAACTAATAAAGTTGTTAATGAAAAAACAATATTTATTTTTCTAAATTATACACGAATACATAATTGATTACACCCATAACCAATGTATATAAATTTATATTTATACATTTTTCAAACATGTTAAATTATTGGAATTTTTCTATTTCACTTGTGACCAGAACTATGTTGATTCAATGAATCTTCAAGAACCTTTGCATCCACATCCAAAAAAATATGGCCACTACAACAATTACAAAATTTTTCAAGCCAATATGTAAAGTTTTCAATCTGAAACATTAAAAGAGAAACATTGAAATAAAAACAAATACTTATGAATGTATTGATATATACATACGCCCTGAATTTCTTTCGGGCTTCTAAAACTGAAACTTCTTCTTTAATCAGATGTTGTCTTATTCCGTATACTACAGTAGCAGAGTAATTAGACCATTTCAACGCCGAAAGATCATTGTAGAACAAATTTTTATCTTTGAGATTCATATGAGATAAAATATTATTCATTTCGTTTAACTCAAACACCCAATTTCTAGAAACGAATACATCCAACAAACTCAAGAATTTATCTGTTTTTCTGTATACCATCATAAGACTAAAAAATAAAATAAATAAATATGATATTAAACAAAATGTTTTATCAATATATTTACCTGAGTTTTTCTCCTGTTAATTTAAAGATACAATCCATTAAAATTGCTGGCAAAATGTGCAAGAATAATTTACGAATTTGATAGTCGTATTTGCATGGTGCCAAAGTCATGCATGGATACCTAAAATTAAATTAAAAAATATTAAAATAATATATTGACACATTTTTGAGCCTGACTATATATTATACATACCAGACACTTTTTGAGAGAGGCATGTAGTCAACAGCTTGCAACCAAAGATTGATTGCATTACCCCACAAAACATTGCTACGGTTCGGTGGTATATAATTTATTATTGGTGGGATAGGTTCTCTAAAAAGAAAAAAATATCAGAAGATCTCATATTTTCATTAAAGTTAAAATTACATTAATAATACAATCTTTGAGAAATATCCCAAGCCGATGCTATTATTCCATTAGCGCAAAAATCTGCTGGTATCATATTGGTTCTGGTCTTTTTGTTAATTTTCAATAATCTGTTTTAAAATTAAGCATTTATATATAATAAAAAAGTAAAAATATATGAAGTTACATAAAATAGTAAGCTACCTGAGTAAGCCTGTGCCAACAGCTGCCAATAAACCTGAAGGACCAAAAACACTGTCCGTATAACCAATAACAGAGTGTCGCCCAGATGTTCCCAATACTGTAAAAATAAGTTATATTAAAAATATACATATAACCAAAAACTAAGAACATACCTATTCCAGGTCTAAAGATAATCACAGGGAGATCTTTCGCTTCTTTAAGAATAACATCTTCGGCTATGGATTTCGTAAATGAGTACGAGTTTGGCCAATTCATTAAAAGTCTGTAAAAAAATATTTGCATAAGCATTGTTATTTTATTAATTTTATTTTAGGCTTTGAATGGAAGGTGAGATAATATAATATTGTGTGTATCATCTACAAAAGAGCCATAATAACTAATGGATTTTTGCCTTTGCGCTTGCAAAGAAACGGCGTTTTAGCGACAGATAAAAGGAACATCAAAACAATAAAACTTTGCTGTGAAAATAATTAACGTAACGAATGCATACACAAGAAATTGTTTTTCGATAGCAGGTAGTAAAAGTACAAATATTTGTTTCAGATATGTATCTGATAATATTTTGAAGGGTAAATTAATAATATTTTTTCGGCATTTAAAATACATTTTACTCACTTAAATTTTAATATTTCTAAAATTTCTTGATCTTTAATCTCAATCATTGTCTTTACTTCCTTCAAAGACATTCCTGAGTTACAAAATTTTTCTTCGATATTCAATCCAAAAGCACAGTTTGCAAAAGCGGTAGACACGTGAACGAAAGACTAAAAATATAAAGATACATATTTTTAAATACATATATTTTATGCATACTTTTTACAACATTTTAATCTAACTTTTAGGTTTTTCATCTCCTTGCATAAGTTTACAATATCAAATGTTCCAATCACGTTCACTTTTAGTGCAATTTTCAGTTTTTCGTCAAATCTGTAAATAAACATGATTTTTTTATATTTTATATATATATGTAATAATCGTTAATAAATACCTCACAGTTGCACCAGAATGAAAAACGACATCTACATTATTAATCAAAATAGAACGATCTCTTTCATTGAGTCCTAAATTATTTTCCCCCAATTCACCTTCCATTGCCTCAATTTTATGTTTCCATCCTTTTTCCAGCTTTGCGAATAACTATAATAAAATAAATATAATTATTCGGCATAATGTTTTATGTATATAAATATTATAATCATATATAACATACACCATCATTTAAGAAATCTTTCAATCTGTTTTGGCTGGACTTTTCCTTTTTTGGTCTTATTAATAAATATATTTTATCAATATCATAGCAATTGCATATCAAACGTTCAATTATAACTGAAAATTATGAGTTTGGATTATAGGAAATTATTATTAAAATATTTATGTTTATTATCTGGTGAGAAAATTGGGTAGCAAATTAATATAAATTATATTAAATATATATATTGTTAATAATAATTCGCTATTAAATTTATCATTAATAGATCTATTATCAATCAGATTATAATACTTACGTTTTCCAACAAAACCGGTACCACCTGTTATAAAAATAGTTTTTCCGCTGTAAAATTGCTGTATAGGAGTCTCTAGAATTTAGTTAAGAAATACAATAAAAATTTAATTTAATTTTGTTAATATGAAAGAATAAAGAACAAACTTTTAAGATATTCAGTAATATAGTCTTTTCCTCTCATCTTGGAAGGGATATTTATATGAAATTTTACGATCGCACAATAATGGACTTACGAACAACTGCTGTTCTAGAACAGTGGGCATTTGACTTTCAATCGTTATGTAGTATGTATAAGTAATTAGAATTTAAAATGAGGCGGAATAAAGAAATACACAGTTGCAACGTAGTTTATATTAAATTAACTTCTTACAGCATGATTTTCCTGATTACATTGGATTGTTACAGCCTTAATAAGTGGAATATAATCAATTCACATTATACCAAATCATGTTTTGAAAATATTAAAAAAGTAATATAATATTATTTTACAAATTAAATGAGCAATATTAGCAAATAGTTTCAAGGACATGGTCAGAACATGATTACTCTATGAATTACTCTCTGCAACAAGTCTTTTCCGAAGAAAAAATCCAAAGATTTACCTTATATAAATGCACAAATAGTTCGTTTTATGGAACAAATTATTTATTTAAATGCACATATCTCTTAAAATACTTATTTGTTAAACCGCACTAGTTATTACACTTCCTACCTCTGTGACGTATTTTGATATATTATCCATAATATATAAGAGTGTTCCGTTCCATAAAAATCAATTTATTATTATAGTTCCTCTTTCCCAGTTTTTTCTTCTGTCATAAATAGATACCACAGTAAACATAAAAAACACGTCGACACGTCGCATATATACAAAAATATATATAAAACATGTTGAATTCAATTTTTAAAATTTACGTCGAAATATTGGCCGGTGGGATTTTTTGTGTAGATATGGTGGGCCATTATTTTGGTCCTCTTGAGCTGAATGGGATATTATTATTCTATTTTGATATCTTACCCCGATAAAACTACTTAGGTTAATCCCCTAAAATGAGCATCAATTTATTCTACGCTTTTGATTTCAAGCTATATGGGCATCGTCGTTTTTGTAATTCTAAGCCATAGAGATATCGTTTTCAACGAATAAGATGTTCGGATTTAAGAAATAAATATAAAAAAAAATTTCGGGTAGTACTAAAGGTCAATTTTAGACACAATACCGGTATTACCGGTATTGCAATCCTTATTATCAATATGTTAATTTCGTTATTTATGTTGTTAATACAATTCTGAACATAATCAACAGATGGTGTATTATCAATACTGTTTAAATAATACATAATAATATAATAATGTCCATTGATAATTTACATTCTTATATTTTTTTAATTTTTCCTGTGGCTCTCTGGTAGGCCACATTAAAATCCCTTGCTATAAGTTGCGACAAACCAGCAAGGTTAAATGAACAAGGTTATGAGATAATAATAATATTTATAGAAATATAATTAATTATCAACAAATCACTTTTTCATATGTCCTGATTAATTAAGTAATTGTGCGAACAATAATGATATTGGTAGTAAAAGCAGAAATAAATTATTCCAATATTAATAAGAGTTTCGGTGTTGAGGCTGGGGGGGGGGGTCTGACTTGGCAGTCAAAATAGCTGTTAGATGCCACTATCAGCCGGTGGAGTAAAAAACTCGGAGAGATTTTTCTGGCGTGTCGAGTTGTATTATTGTCGGCTGTGATTTCTGTAGAGCGACTAGGATTGTCGTGATGTGCTCTCGCCATGCTAATGTCTATTACATGTCTCCACTGTTGTGACTCCATGACGTCTCCATGTCGTCTTTATTTTGCGTGCCTCTGTCATTCTGTGACCAAGTGGCACATTTTTGTAATGCTGGTTCGAGACAGCTCTGGTAAATCGCAAATTATGATGTTTGCGCTTTAAAATATAGAAACGGTCTAGAATGCCACTCTCGGAAACCAAAGGATAGAAGAATAATAGTACTATACGTAGTATAGAATGTATTGCCTAGCTAGCAATATATTGATTTTTGGCAGTTCTTATAAGTGATATGCAATATTTTCAATTATCAACGCAATTATTTGGTCGCGCGATCACTCTTGTTGTGTAAATTACTGTGTCTGTGTGTGGTTTTACTTTTAAGACGTGTTGGTTTATCTTTTCGTTTGTTCAAAGGAGTCGTTAGAATGACCTCCAAATTATTACTAATTGCGTGTGTGGTTAAAACCTCCACAATAATGTATATACTAACATATATAGAACTTTACAGACTGCTAAATATTTTATTTAGAATCATAGGTAAAATGTATTTGCAAGCATTGCTTCACAAAAGAAGATTTCTCACTACAAGAAAAATAAACTGCAACATTTTATTAAACTTATTTTAACATTACACTTTGGCAACTTTAATATTGCACAATAGCCACAATCTTTTAAAAGCAACTAATAATCACTGCTGCCATGAAAACTACCATTATAAGAAGTCAAGACATGACTCTCTCTCTCACACACACACACACTTTCTGATAGGCATTAACATGTATGGACGTGTTTCTTAAGATAATGCGATTTATTCTCAATTATCCTCGTCATATAAAATATGTGACACTTCGGCAGAACATCGAGAGCATCAGGAGATCATCACAGAGCACATCGGAACTCATACGAGTAGAACACATTGAGAAATCACGACATAAACACGTAAGCGATTTCCATTCGACACACCAAGACTTATCATTTCAACCTATAATTTATCACATATTTATGTGTTAAATTATATGTATTACTTAATAGTACAGCTGAAAATAAGCTGTTAGCAGCGTTTTCGACCCTTATCCAGTTGCAAAGTCAACTCTGACATAAAAACCTGAAAATACAGTACTCAATTAGATCGCAGAAGAAATGTGAATAGCTTTCCCTTTAATCTAATAACTAGCTGGTTGTTGATATGTACACGGTAGTAGTCTTCAACAGTTATCGTAAACCAACTTAGAATTACATTTTAAACTCTTCGCTTCGTCTTCAAATATTAGTCTGTTGTCCTACGGCTAAGTTAGCATATTGGGTTAAACTGTTTTGGTTCTATATTTGATTAGATATCTAGCAGTTGCAAATGAGTTGCGCAATTGCGAGGTTTTTTTAATATCAAGCTACGATGTTATTGTTATGTTGTTGTTTTTTAAATATCAAGGTTGCTACTCTATTTAAAAAAAGTCAAATATACTTGTATTTGTCGGCGTAGAACGGTATTTTGGATATTCACTCATAATATTTTATTTAAGAAAATCTCGAAGGATTTACTACCGGTTGAATGACACGATAGCCCCGATGAAAGTTAAGGCGTATAATTGATAATAACGTAATTATATATCGACATGATAGCTTTAATTAAAAGTCAATAAATTTGTTGATACTTATAATTGGTTGTCATTGGTTATATGTTATTTAGTACACACGTTCTCAGAAATCGACCAATTCAAGTAATGGCGGAAAGAATCAGGTACATTTAGTATGTGTAATATTTTCCGAAATATTAACATTTTAAAACTTTTATTTTTTCTTTGTAACGAATGTAATTTCTAAAGAATTTGACAGATAAGACTGTGCATAGGGTAGATCGAAAATATTGGCATTTTTTTTCGAACCGCTGTAGTGTAGAAAAATTGCCGAAAAGAAAAACGGCGTACAAAATTAAAAATCGGTAGACACCTTACGGTCTAGCATCGTACTAAAAGTTTATAAAAATTGAGCATTTTTTTTAATATTACAATTCTTAAATTATTAATTATTAAATTCTATGATCGACACGCTATAGATTTTTATTTTTGTTGAATGATTCAATAAAGCTATCATCAATATCTTAATAGTTTCCGGTCGCGTAATGTGTTCAAAAAACAAGAATTTGGCAAGTTTTATTTTGCATATAATCAAAGATTAAACATGGCTCCACTTGGTGCGAGTTCAACTGAGTTTGTTATTGCATGTCGATAGCGAAGTATTAGTTATTGTACATGTAATTTAATTTGAGTTTTCTATGTTGGCAGCGCAGTAAATTAGACAGCTGTCGATAATCACGCGCGTTCAAAGTGTCAAATGTTAGTTTGCAATAACACATTTACGAAATTAATAGCTTAACCACCAATTTCGTACAAAATTGTTGTTCTACAGAAACAACAATTTTGTACGAACTGTGTATCGAAATTAACTTGAAGATTATGGTCTACTGAGCGAACAATTCACAATGTAGTGAAAAAAATTGAAGAGACTCGAAACGTTGGAGATAGGGTTAGGCCTGTACATAATTGTGGCGGCCGTTCAATCGATAAAATTGTTGCTAAGACCTGGAATTGTCGATTCGTCGGCGCTTACAGAATTTTGGCTTTTCTTATGGCTCCTTTTAGCGCATTTTACATCTCGACTTGCACCTACACCCGTATAAAATTCTGATAACACAAAAAAAATGAAGTCCAGAGATCTTGGAAAGCGAAGCATTTATGCATATTGGGTGTTAGAGCAGCAGGAAGTTGATGCTGATTCTTCAAAGATCTAATGAGGCACATTTCCCCCTCTATGGATATGTTAATAAGCAAAATTTCCGCATATGGGGTAAGTTAAATAATCATGTGATACCATTACATGCCTAAAACGGTGACTGTTTGGTTCGCATTGTGGTCAGGCGGCGTCATTGGACCTTACTTTAAAAAAAAAAAGAAAGTCGGACTAAGTCAATAGTGAACGCTATATGATGTGGAAGACACGTGGTTCAAACAAGATGGCGCAACTTGCCACATATCGAATGCAACGTTAGATGTTTTGCGTGAAAAGTTCCTAGGTCGCATTTTGTAATGATTTGGCCGCCTAGATCATGCGATTAAGCACTGTTGGATTTTTTGTGTGGGGATACGCTAAGATCGTGTCTACGCCGACAAACCCGCAACATTTGAACACCGAAAAAGCAACATCCGTCAAGTTATAGCCGAGATTCCGTCCGAATGTGAGAAAAAGTCATCGAAAGGGTCGGCTGCTGCAAAAGCTTGATAAAATACATCAAATGCTCGATTAATAAAAAAAAATCGGAAAATATCCTTAAATGTGTATTTATTTTTTAAATAATTCGGAAACTGAAGTTGGATCATTTTTACATCTATTGAGACAGACGAAACAAAATCAAGAAACGCTCAATAAGTTATATTTGATAACTCTTAAATTATCAGAGAGTATATTCGAAATGAAAAGTTAAGTAAAAATTACGAGACAACATTTGAAGAAGCGCAAAAAATCTTGATACTAAAAGATGTTTTTGAAACGATTCCACTCACATCTGTAAAATCTGAAAAAAACTGTTTTGCAGCAGTACTATTTGTAACTAAACTATAAACATATGTAGACTGGGTTACATCAGCATCTATTACCTTGATTTTTTGTGCTCCCTAAATTTCAAATATAATGTAAAGATATTAACCATTAGAAGTCCAAAGGCATGTATGTCATGCCCCAAGTGGTTTTACATTAGTTAATTAGAAATACTTAACGACATACGACTTTCTGCGAGAACTCAGCGAATCGTATCCCAAAGCTCCCAAAAGAAAGGCGTTGGCATACGAGTACGGATAATAACAAAATATCCTCTTTTAAAGGTACCATCGGTTGAATACCACTGTCACACAAATAACTGACAGATCTTCAAATTGAAATGCGTTTTTTATAACAAAGTCGTTCACCTTGGAAAATTCTCCAAAATCTTTAATGAAAAATTTGTCTCTAGTGAAAGATTTAATGAAAGTGTCTCTAGGTCTTTAGTGAAAGACAAAACCGTTCCCACCGAGATCGTAGGAATAATCTAAAATACTATTTCCATGGCATGGAGCAGAATATTCTCGATTATTTTTTCCATGTAGTGGTCTCAACGTTTGGAACGGGTACAGGATATACCTTAAACATGTATTACATGAATAATAAGTAAGAAACATTATTTTTGTGATTAAATAAATTGTACTACAGTGGATTTAATAGAAAATAAAATATTATTCCTATATGTCATATTTTTTGACAATCAGCAATTTAATAAAAATATATGCTGTAATATTCCAAAATAATATAGCATAATATTTTTAATATTAAAAACATTCTGGGGATTTGTAAATTGTCCAAGGCCTTTTCGCCTGGGTAGTCTAGACGTCACTGGTTATGAAAATGGAAAATAAATATTATTTTTGTAGATATTTGCTAATAATAACATAATAATTACGCATGATGATTATTATAAAACTTGCTTTCACGTAATTCATTTAGTCTAACAGATACATGGCTTAAGACATTTAGCGTTTGTCTTCAGAACAGAGAGGTCGAAAATCACTCCAGCAAAAATGTTAGAATGTAAGTGAATTTTAAATCGTTTTTAAATAAAAATATGTATGTATGTATTTTAATAATTTAAAACACAAAAAAAATATAAATCAATTATCTCATAATTTGAGTTTAGCAATTATTTTTAATCAACCTACAAGAATCAATTTAATAAAAAAAACAACACCTTAAAAATACATTGTCCATTTATTATAACTACTTTTTTAATATTTAATTTATATTTAAGTTATAATATATATAAAATCCTTTTTATATATATTATAACTTAAATATAAATTACTTTTCTGGAAATTAATAAGATAAATACATTTTAATTAATGCTTTCGTTAAAGTCGACATTTGTTATACATATATTAAAAACAAATTATATACCAAACCTATTAATTATTTGTAAATTTTGGGCACATAATACAAGCTAATAGACTTCGTGATTTCCGATAACATAACGAGGTTGTTTTATCAACATTCTCTAGATAGATTTCCTTACGGTCTCAGAAAAAATATGATGAAAAGGAAAAGTTGTACAAAAGATCTGAGCATTTTAAAATCTCACTTGGGAAATGTTTCAAATAAGGCATCAACAATGCTGGTGTTTTTAATGCACCATAACAATGTGCTTAGTATTTTAGACTTGTGCTTAGAATCCCAGTATGATAAAGTTTTACTTACATTTAGAACGAATACAAAGAAATTCTCAAGATATTTTTATTTTAAGGAAAATAGATATTCGAGTTGAGAATAAAACAATTTTGTCTCTTTGTCGATACAGACTGTTGGCTATTTATCTGATGTTCAAAAAATACCAGCTCAGTTTCCATATAAAAGTTTTTCAATTACTCTATATTAGAATTATGAGTACGTTTTTATAAAGCAATTACAAATATTTAAGGGACAATATATCTTAAAAAAGGAAGTTTACGATTTAAAAATATTGAATGCTGAAAATAATATATTGGTCCGAATTATTAGATATTGTTATTGACGACGTATCACCTTATTGAGGTTGTATTTATTACTAGATTTAACCAAATTCTATCTGATAACCCATTAGTTGCTGTATCAAACCTTAAATTATTTAAGAACATAGAAACTCAGCGTTTACTAACAATAATATCATAGTTAAATACCAAAATAACAAAAGCACTGAATACCTACATATATATTTCTGTTCGATGAAGAATCTTATTCAAGTCAAGAACGTCCTAAGTTGTTTAGCGCCCCAAACATCCCACCCCCCTTTATATTATAAACTCATTACATATAAACATTACTTCAACATCAATTATTGTACGCGATTAATCTGCATTTTAAGATTTATTAACTACACAGTGGTTTAATGTCATATTATAATTACTGTAAATCAACGCCACAAAGAAAGTGGTTAAAACCACTGCATGGTAACTACAGAGCAAAGAATATAATGGTAACCAACCAAGGTACGCCTAAAAGAGCAAGGGGTTGCAGAGACTATTTTCATCGCTCTATTCGCTATAATTATCTAGTAGCTTCACTATTGGGAGAAGTAAAAAAAATACTTTTAGGCCTTTGCTATGCTAACATTAAAATATATCATTTCATTTCAGTGTAAACCTTTTTTAATGAATGTAAAATTTTGTTTTCTCGTCTGGAAAAGCATTAATAATACTTAAAATATAAAGTTTTTGGGCATTTCATTTTATATTGTAAGGTGATCAGACATCCTCTTTTGAGGAGTAATGTCCTCAAAAATTTTGCCCTTCTTTGACCTCATTAAAAAACATAATCCAAAATTACCTTTTTTAGCTCCCAAAGCAAAGTAATTTGTTCTCCTTAAACAAAAATTCGGTGATGACATTTGTTCAGCTCTCGCAGCAATTATGTTCTTTGATATTTTCAAAATCTAATCTCCATACTACTTTTATAAATATATATATAGCTAATGAATTAAGACGCTCATTCGATTAAGTTGACCTGAGATAGGCCTTAATAAGTTTAAGTTTGCTAAAACTTAATCAATATATAAATTCCGTAAAACATTTTGTAGCTTGTTAATTTTTATACTGGAGTATTTTAAAGCTACAAGGTTTATTGTGCGAACAAAGGATGTTTCGCTAAACGAAATAAGAACATCACAAACTTCAATAATGTATGTAGCCTTACAATATTGTTTCAATTTAGCACATCAATTTAAGAATAGTTAAGTATTTACAAAAAAATACCCTCATGTACGCATATATATATTTGTCTTGGCAAATATATAAATACAAATTTATGTATAGGTATATTATATTTCAGGGTTTTATTTTTGTAACCTTATTTGTTACAATTTTGTCATATTACCAAAAAAATTCTTTATATCATATTATTAATTTAAATATATTGAAACGTGACCCATTATAATGATTTCCCAATTATAATCATATATGTGTATTTATTGATAATAAGCTCATTTATATAATATTATGATAACTTTTGAACTTAATTGTCCAAAACTTATCTTGTTACCCATAAATAACATAAAAATTTCCTTAAATGATGTTTCAATGTATAAACACCATTATCTACAAGACATAAAATTACTGAGCGTGAAAATATAATTGTCATTATGAAGTAATCGTTTATATTATTTATTTCAGTAATCGAATTCTTAATTGGCAGCTACATAGGAAGAGCATTAACATTATTTTTACTATTATTCATACTTTTGTATGTCTATTTCACATGGACCTTCGACTATTGGAAGAAGAGAGGCATAAATTATCTCAATCCGACGGCCGTTGTAGGAAATTTTGGAAATTGGGCGTTTTTGAAGGCCGATGTTGGCACTATGTTCAAACAGATTTATGATCAAACTAAAACAAGCGATTTTGTCGGCATATGGGTATTTAGGAAACCGGCCATTGTCGTTAATTCACCGGAGCTTATTAAAACTGTATTGGTGAAAGACTTTTTACATTTTGCCGATAGAAGCACACAGGCCGATAGGTCTCACGATCCGTTGGGATCGGATAACTTGTTCTTCGGTAAGAATCCTCATTGGAAGGTCATGCGGATCAAGCTGACCCATCTCTTTTCATCAGCCAAGATGAAGAACATGTTCCAATTGATGAACGAAATCGGTGAAGATCTTGAACACTGCATTGCGAGAACTGACAGTACACCAATTGAAGTGAGAGATTTGTCTGCGAGATACACTACGGATGTGATCGCGACTACTGCTTATGGTTTAAAAGCTAACGCTTTAGGCGATGAAAAAGCACCGTTCAATGTTTTCAGAAAGCGCTTGTTAGACTTCAGATGGATAAGAGCCGCTATGTTCATGTCAATATTCTTTCTACAAGAAATTGCTAAAATTGCAAAGTAACAACATTTATGAGGTTTAAACACCTTGAATTTATAAATGATTGTATTTTATCGATAATTTCAGGTGCAAAGTTTTTGAAAAAGATTGTGCCGATTGGTTGAGAAAAGTTTTCTGGAACGCGGTGGAAGAGAGAGAGAAAGCAAAGAATGTCAGGAATGATTTGATCGGAACGCTTATTTCATTACGCAATGAATCTACAAATGATGATATAATAAGTGAGTTAAAATTACATTGAAAACTTATCACACTATCTCATAATTTATTTAATATTGTTTTATAGAATTCTCCGGCGATAGTTTGGTTGCACAAGCAGCAATATTCTTCACAGCAGGAAATGAATCTTCCAGTACCACTATGTCCTTTTTGCTATACGAACTAGCTTTACAACCTAAAATACAAGTAACCGTTTCATAAAATTATTTATTATGCACCATTTAATAAATAAATTTATTATGTATGTATATTAGGAAAAGTTGGCAGAAGAGGTTGATGATATGTTAGCTAAGAATAATAACATGGTGACTTATGAGTGCCTTCAAAATATGCCATACTTGGATATGTGCTTTAAAGGTAAGTTTTATTATATGATCATGTTATATGTAATCAAATTAAATTAATATTATATTTTAGAGACCCTCAGAAAATATCCCCCTCTTCCGTTCTTGGATAGAGAGTGTACGAAAACATACAAGTTTCCAGATTCCAATTTAATTATAGACAAAGGAATGATTGTTTACATACCGATGATGGGACTACACCATGATCCAGATTTCTTCCCAGAACCGGAAAAGTTTTTACCGGAAAGGTTCAGCAAAGAAAACATGGCGAATATAAGACCTTTCACGTTCATGCCTTTCGGCGAGGGACCAAGAATTTGCATTGGTAAAATATATAGGAAATAATAAAAAAATGTATCGTATTTATAATGTATTATTTTTTAGGAGAACGTTTTGGAAGTATGCAGTCTAGAATTGGAATGATACATATAATGAAAAAATTCATGATCAGGACTTGTGCAAAAACTCAAATTCCTTTGACTTTCCAAACTTTGTCGCTCTCCCCGACGACTAAAGAGGGAATCTATTTAGAGTTTTATCCAAGGAAATAATAATATATTATTTAAAATAAATAATATAATATTATAAATTAGATATAAATATTGAATATCAATGTGTTTACTATTTGATGCAATAAATCATATAAAACATTGCATTTCTGTATTTATTTTTTTAAATAAAGAAAATCATATTGGCTCTCAACTCATTGTCGGTCGCACAGCGGGGCGGCATCACCTAGACAGATATTGCGATCTCATTTTTTTGTGTGAAAAATATAACTTTTAGGGTTCGTCTACTTTCCTAGAATTTAGTTTTTTTTCAATATTATATGCTTAGACCATGCCCATACGGCGAGATACATTCTCTTTCGCTCGCTCACATGTTAAGTGATGAGTGAGTAAGAGATAAGGGCATGCAGAACACACGCCCTTATCTCTCACTATCACTATCGTCACTTAACATGCAAGCGAGCGAAAGGGAAAGTATCTCACCATATGTGCCTGGCTCAGACATGTATTAAGCCAAATGTTTGATATTTATATAAACATTTGATTTTGATTATTAGCTGTGTTGCAGCAATGATCCAGAGAGGACTTCTTTCATTATTATTTATTTTCTTTGAAATGATTGCTTTTCTAAATTTATTTTCCATTAAAATATGTATTTCTTAAACATTTGCGAGGTATAAAAAACTTTTTTTCCTTGATCCCTTGAGCGCAGTAGCATGTACGGACGAAGATGATCAAAGTAAATCGATATTTATGGTAAAGAAAATAAATACATACGAAGAACACATCCACTATCCACGAACGGACAAACAAGAAGATAATATACAAAATAATACAATACAAAAAATGGATAAACTCGCACCGAAAAGAAAAATATCTTATGATTTTTAAAAACTGGTGATGTAATTATTTTTATATCGTAATTTATATTTTATTTTATTAATAAACCATAAAAAAAAAACATAAATATTTATTATTATAGCTTTCAACGGTAATATCCGATAGGCAGCTATGCGCTCAGCGCGACCAGCGACGTAAATAAATGTCATGCGACCAGCGGCGGTTAAAATCCCTAAAAGACCTAATATTTTTCAATTTCTACCATGTCTGGATGGTGGACTTATAATTCCAGTCGATCATCTCTTTTTTTCAAATTTTTCCTATTGTCACGGATGAATACTGAATTGATTTAAGCTGAAGTATAATGTATTTATAAAAAAATAAATTAAACCAGTTTGTATATAAATAATATTTATTATAAAAAATTAACGATAAGTATTTAAACTTTTTTAACGGGTAGTCTAGCCATTCTTTGTTTTTCCATATCTTTTGCGACATTCCAACAATCGCGATCGAGGGTGGCGAAGCCTCTGGACAAACAGATGAGTCGGGTCAAAACGAGCAACCGATGAAGGTCGTCTTCAGTCGCTTCGTCTTCGTTTCTCATCGCAACAAAGTCTTCTTGTACAAACTGTAAAAGAAAACGGTGATTTTGAAGAAATATAATTAACATATAAAGAATATATTACTTGTTGAAATAGAATATCCGCTATTTTAAGAATTAACAGGAGCATATCACAAATGATATTGAAGAATATATTTTCTAATATATGAATTATAATATATAATAATATAAAAATATATATATAAAAAACATCTATTGATAATGTTGGATAACTATTATATAAATAGTTGATAATATAAAATATTTAGGAGTAATTGTAGATAAAAAATCAAATTTTAAGGAACATTGTATTTACATATTAAAAAAAATAGTAGACAAATAGGTATAATATCTAGAATGAGAAATACGTTAAGTATAAATACAAAAAAAATAATCTACAATACTATTATAATGCCCCATTTCAATTATTGTGCAACAATATTATAGATGCTAAATAAATTAGATAAAACGATGTTGCAAAAACTACAAAATAGGACAATAAGAGAAGGTTTAAATAAACATAGATTTACTAGTTGTAGAAGTATTGATATTCAAGAAATTTTGAAAATGAATATTTTAGTATTGTATTTATATATATATATAAGTTAGAATATAATATGTTACCAGAATATTTTAACAAGTATTTAGTAAGAAATAAATATGTATTTAAATTAAATACTAAAAATAGAGACAATTTAAGGATAGTTAGGTATAAGAAAACGAGTATGGCCAAGGGAATAATGTATAGAGGTGTGAATTTGTATAATAATATTCCTAGGACAATCCACAAAATTAAAAATGTAGCAGGTCTTCTCAATGGAATAAAGAAACACCATCGTGCATTAAGAAATAAATATTAAAGTCGTTTTTATATTCTGTTTATGTTTATATTATGTTTTGATTAAATTTGTTTAGTGTATTAACAATTAGGTATACTAGCTAAATAAATAAATTACTCACTAGAGGTTCTTCAGATATTTGATACTCGCTGTGCCGCACTCTTGTAAGATATGTCCTAATCTCGTCGGATATCTCTTCGTTCAGGTAATGGTCAGCGGCTTCGAAAATCTGATCAACGATTTCCAAGGAAGAACGCTCACTGATAAGGGGCAAGGCGAACTCAGCCTATACATCGAAAAGAATTTGTCAAAACATGTTCGTCTATGATAATCGACTCTCCGTCACCTTTAGTAACGACTGCCCCTCGGAGAGAATCAGAAACGGTACATCGCATGAGTACTCCATTCGGTAGAACTTGAAATCGTAATCAACCCTCTGCTCGCGCATAGTCTTATCCAATGTTGACAAATTTTGGATACCGGCAGTGTTTAACTTGCCGGGTTGCATCCGAGTCTCGTCCAAAACCAGATGTGTACTTTCGCTCAACTGCAATAGACCACCGGTGAGTCGATTGCGATCGTAATCCTTCCTGGAAGTGTCAGGTTAGAATCATTCAAAAATCGTTAAATGTTATAAGTGTAACAAACGATAACTTACACAGGAACGAATGTGGTATCGTTGAGATTATCCACTGTGAGTGGAAAATAATGGCTTTTAGTGACTATTTTCTCTATTATTTTGTAAATTTTTTCTGTGTATGATTCTGGCCGAACAGGTATTCCAAACAGGTTCAATGGGAAATTACCCAAGGTTAGAACATCGCGACGGATGTAACTGAAAACATATTTCTATTTTTAGTAATGAAAGATTCTAAGAGTTAATTGACGGTCATCGATTTATACATGCGAGATATGAGATGACATATGACGTAATCGGCGGCTAGTTGGTCCCCGAGCAAAATTTCAGTCAGAACCTTGCGCAAACGTAGCCTCGTTTCGTCAACTTCCTTCACTGGTGGTAGGTCTTAAAACATAAGAAAATTATAAGTGAAAACATTGCCAGTTCAAGTCTTGCTAATAATCAAATCTTAAATGACATTTTTTTTACAGATATTTCATATAATGAATTATCAATTAGGAAAACATTATTAGAAAGTGATACTAGGCGCAATTTATCTATTTAAAACCGAAAAAACCGTTATATTTTTCATAACGAAAACCGGCAAATTAAATTTATTTTGTAATTTATGACTTTATCATGTAAAAAACTTTTAGTGTCATTTTAAAATCTCAATGTGATTAAATCGAAATATTTTTTTCATATAGAGAAATTCATTCCATAAATGGCAGCACAATTAGCTTTAGTTTTTGCGAGTAGATACTACTGAATCTGTTGTCAAACATCAGAGAGCAAAAAAGTAATGGGTAGAAATTCCACCCGTTCCATAGATTACCATCAGCAAAAAGTAATGGGTAGAAACTACCTGTCAGTTAAGTGTTTAAATTTTAGAAATTTAATATTACGAATATTACCAGTGATTATTCATTTCACCAGAGTTTCAAGTCACCGTATCCAGTGAGTGAGGAAAGACATGAATAATTGTATTTGGTATATTGATAAAATATGTATTAGGACATCAAAATGCCAACTACTGGGGCTTTAACTATATTACCTTGGTTGACACCGTCACCCAAGAGCGGGTTGCAGTGACGCAGCTTCCGGACGCTAACAGCGTGTATCCTGGGGACGAGACCGGGTGAAGGGTGTAATTTTAGAGACTCAAAGTCGAGTTCTCCTTCCTGTGGAACCGGTTCGGGATCGGTTGAGAGGTAGCCAACGACCTCGACGGTGTCATTGAGCTTGAATCGGTCCGCTTCCTCGTAGACTTTTACCAGTGCTACTTCGGTCTCGCTCTCGCAGCGCTCCACAGCGGGTTCGCCGTCCCCTCGTTTCTTTGCAACCCCTCTCTCATCGTCTCCCAAAAGAGGCCTTTTTGTGGCTAGTCTCCCAGATGCAGGCTTCGAGTCAGGACCTCTGCGGTCGCGTCGGGCCCACTCATTTAGAGCCGGCACACCGATCACTCGAAACGTGTGCCTTTCGGCGCTCTTCAAACTCGGCGAGTTGTAGTCGATGACCTCGGACTCCTGAAACCGAATTGGATGTGGAAAAAGAGGAGGATAAGAATTATTTAATGTACTTCGAACTGTGGTATATGTACACGTGAAAAATAAATACATCCAAGAACAACATTAAATGTGCGTTTGATAAAAAAATATAATAACAGGAAATATAAATTTATAGCAATATGGTTGAAGGAGCGAAATACTAATTATCACTAATTAATTTAATAAAACAATTAAATAAAATTAATAAGATTTACCATTAGAAATAAAGATAAAAAATACGTCTTCAAATGTACTGTAAAAATCGATTAGATCTGGGAGTTTTTTAGGATCTATTCAACTCACTAGAAACAAATTATATTAAAATCTCACCAGCACGTCGCTCGTATCGCGGTACTTGCCGGAAGCGACCCGCGACAACTTTGTGATCTTGTCGACCACCTCGAAGGTTTCCAAGTAGAATTCGGGGTTGTACATATCCTGAATC